>NC_088329.1:15345000-15520000 GCF_036884655.1 Musa acuminata AAA Group | reverse complement strand
ACGAGGTCCTCGGTAACGAGACATAAAGACTCCTTTTTAATTTTATGGATTTTATTGAAATTTCATTTTTTCAGAATAAAAAAATGAAAACTGAACTATAAATTAAGACTGAACTAAGGGATAAACAAAGCAAAGCTAAATTTACCGAAATACTACAAAGTAGAATAAAATAAATTGTATCAATATCCGGATTTTTTGTATATATAGGAAGTTGCAGCTCCGTTTTATGATTTGTTCGGTAGAGAGAGATCTAATTGTTCCAATACATTTTTTGGTCATGGTTGCAAGTTACCACGACATAACATATGGGAAAAGGAGGAGAGAGATTATCAATCACGGAAAAATCGATAGAGAAAAAGCCGGCTATCGGAGTCGAACCGATGACCATCGCATTACAAATGCGATGCTCTAACCTCTGAGCTAAGCGGGCTCACATAACATAACAGAAATAGTATATAGAACCCTGTGCAATTCATAAACATAGCACAGATCACTCGATAATTTATACAATCTGAACTCAACTCATCAAAATAAAAACCACAATTTAAATCCACAAGTGGGGAAATCTATGCAGTCACCACAATCATCGATTTACCATAAGTTCATATCATTACACGAATTTAATTTAACATTCCAAAACCCTATACATGAGGGATCCTTTAACTTACACAAAATCCACAGGTTCAGATTCACAGTCACATTTCATTAGATGCAAGGTAGCTTATACACAACTACATATATGCTAACAAAAGTTCTGCCCAACGTCTTCTAAACTCTCCACTGCCTCAGCCCATTCTTAACATTTAAGCAAGCGATACGCTATCCTGAAAAATTTATCAACAAATGGGGTGAGCATAAAGAGCTCAGCAAGTGACTAACATATCCATATCAAAATAGTACAATTTCCAAAGAGATGCAGTTTTCAAACACAAAGCAGAATATACGATTTCGTATACATAATATCATTAGGAGCAGAATCATAATTGTCCTTTTTAATCATACATATTTGGTTCCTGACAGATGGGGCATAGAGTAATTGGAGCATATCAGAAACAAAGGAAACATATCGGAGCTTAACAATGGCATTTAAAATGTTCCAAATCACATCAACGACATATGGAACATTACGAAGCAAAATCAACAGTGAATGAAGCATTTCAGAGCATATCAAACTCATATATCGTACAGAAGCTCAAACGTCGTCCTTGACGTTGCAATCATATCATAACTATCCAGAGCACGAACAGAAATAACTCACCCAAACTCTGGATGTCATATCAAACATATAGAGGGTGTAGTGGGATCTCAGTCAGAATTTGATTCATCCATTTCTGAATGACCACCTGACAAAAGTCTCCCACGTCTGGGAGCTCCATCCACCCACGTCTAGGTGAAGTCAAAGGGGGCCGGCAGAGCATCGCAGGCTCTAAGCAATATCCCACAAAGCGGGACCCCACAAAGCGGGCAAATAAGCGCATACCAGAATATCCCACAAAGTGGGACCCCACAAAGCGGGCAAATCAGCGCATACCCTTTACCATTTCTAGCAAAGGTCCAGACAATCCCACACACCAGAGTACAAGAAGGCAGTTTCAACAATAAGTAGCATATAACGGAAGCACACGCGGAACAACCAAACGTACATGTGCCTTTTCAAAAGCAATGTGATGCAAGGAACAAATCTCTCACAAAAGTATTCATTTTAGGAAAGAAATGAAAGCAAGAGTGTACAGGGATTCCAAGCAATCATAATCAGCTCAATTCCAATAAGAAGATTAGGTGAATTCAAGTATCCAAAGGAAATGGAACAGAATACGCGAAATCGACCAAAGCTCGATTTCGGACAGAATTCCAGTGGCACATCAAACAAATATTTCAGAATAACAATTATGCTCCAATACCCATAAGAAGGCTATGGTCGAACCATATATCAATCTATATTCGGATGGAACAGATTTCATATGAAACAGGGCTCCCAACACAGAGTTACCTCAGATTTGGTAACACAAGGTCAAAATCACAATCACTGTTTTGCAGAATTTATAGGATCAGATTCAACAGATAATAGGATAGGCAATTGAATTCCAAAATTTTCAAACCATATGTCAAAAGAAAGATTTTCAAGTCTAGTTTCAAATAAAATCAGTTTGGTACAAATCAGAGTTTTCAACAGAGAGTTATAGGTAATTTAGTATCGATAGGTCAGAAATCTTGAAGTCTGTTTTACAGCATCTATAGTCTCATTTGAAAAAAATGTTTGGGTAAGTATTCGGTGTCCAAATTCTACAAAATCGGTGTCAAAAGAAAGACATAAGAGTCTAATTACAAACAAAATAGTTCCTGCCTGAATTCACATTTTGTGCTAAAACTTATAGCCGAAACAGTGTATAGGGGTCAGTATACCGAAAATATTTCAGAATCCATGGTTTTAAGTCCAAAGAGAGACATATCAGTTTCTAAATAGAAATCTTCCAATTTATTTTGAATCAACATAAAAACAGAGTCTAATACTTCTATAGGATGGGGTTAGAACACTTGCCTTTGGAAATTTTGACCCGAAATGACAAGATTAAAGCAAGAACCCTAAAAGCCCCAATTTTCTTTCTCTTCTTCTTCTTCTTCTTCTTCTTCTTTCTTTCTTTCTTTCCCTGATCACCCACGAGCTGCCTCCTCTGCTTCCTTAACAACGAAGGCAGAGAAAGCTTAAGCGGTGGAATTTGTCATTTGGTGTATTTTGCAGTTTAGTCCTTGTTTTTATCATATTCACGATTAGGTCCTTAGGGTTTACATATAGGTCCTCAGATTCTTTCTTCTTCTTTTTTTTTTTTGAACAGATCTCCCAAATCTTAAAAATAAGTTACCTCTGATTCATACTCTATTTCTTTTGTCAATTAAAATAGATGCTTACATTATCACCAAAAATTTATACGAACATTCGGAAATGAGGGGTGTTACAATAACTATCAAAGATAAGTATCCTATTCTAGTAGTCGATCAATTGCTTGATAAATTAAAGGGATCATGAGTCTTCAGAAAGCTAGACCTTCGATCTCGGTATCATCAAATACGAGTATACGAAAAAGACATACCGAAAATCGCCTTCCAATCGCATAACGACCACTATGAATTTCTGGTAATACCCTTTGGTCTCACCAATGCTCCCTCCACCTTCCAGAGCCTTATAAATGATATTTTTAGGAATTATCTTCGTAAGTTTGTGCTGGTTTTCTTCGACGATATCCTTATTTACAAAATTTCTCTTGAAAGTCATTAGATATGATTATGAATTTCTTAGAGTAGAAGATATCTTCTCTTGGCGATATCCTTATAAATTTCTCTTGGAGTAGAAGATATCTTCCCTCGAGCAGCAAAAATGGGTAACAAAGCTTCTTAGATATGATTATGAAAGAACTTACAAAAAGGGGAAAGAGAATGTTGTTGCAGATGCGTTTTCGCGGCTACTTGAGCAAGCTGAATTTTTAGTCGTTTCACTTTCGACCAGCGACTTCCTTAAGGATATTAAGAGGGAATGACAGGAAGATCCAAAGACTAGTAAGATCATAAAAAAATTGGAGGAAGCATCAAGCTCCATGGCTCATTATAGTTGGGACTCAAAAGAATTATGCTATAAGGGACGCATTGTACTTTTGCCAAATTCTACTTGCATCAAGACCATCCTTCAAGAGATGCATTCCACACCTACAACCGGGCATTCCACACCATCCTTCAAGAGATGCATTCCAAACCTATAAGAGAATTAAGCAAAATTTTTATTGGGTAAGGATGAAAAATATTATTGCTAAATTTGTAGCAAAATGTGATGTATGTCAGCAACATAAAAGTGAGACAATGGCAAGTCTTAGAAAGCTACAACCTCTACCCGTCTCAGACTCAATATGGACTAATATGTCAATAGACTTCATTGAACGACTTCCCTCATTACAAGAAAAAGGTATCACGCCCCCCGAATTTATTATAGATCAGCAATACATTATAGGATCCAAACATGCTTTTGAGGATACTGAGAAAACATTCAATGTCATTGAGTTTTCCATAATTCTATAATTCCTAAAACCTATGCAGTTGAAATTTATATATCACATCACTTGATGAATCATAAAATCTGAAACCAACTCACCAAGATAAGAACCACCTCATAAATCCACAAGTGTGGGATTCTATACAATAAAAAAAACTAATATTTACCGCATGTTCATATCATTACACAAATTAACTCAACACTCCAAAATCCTAATATGAGAGGTCCTTTAAACATTTACAAAACTCATAATTCAGATTTACCATCAACATTCCATTGGACACTAAATGTACTTATACAACAAAAACATATCATCCACTAAAGGTTTGCCCAAAGTCTTCTAGCTTTCCATTGTCGTAGCTAAATTTAAACATTCTAGTGAGTGACAAGCTATCCTGAAAAATTTATATAGCAATGGGGTGAGCACATAGAGCTTAGCAAGTGACTAACATATCAATGGCGAAAAAGGATAGTTTCAAAGCAAATAAGGTACCAAATACAAGGCAGGGATATAAGAGTTCATAGATAGCCACTTATCGAATGCAGATTTACAATGTTATTTCGTTTGAATCATGTTTTGTTTGTAACAATTGAGTTAAGATTAGTTGGAGCAAATTATTGATGTAATGAAATATTTCGAAATATATTAATAGCAGATCAAATGCTTTGGAATATATCAATGGTATATGAAGCATTTCGGAGTATATGAATGCCATAGGAAGCATTCTGGAGCATATTAATGGCATATATGTTAGTTTGGCAAGTCCCACATAGTCCCATATCGGGAAAATAAGCTTGTTATCTCCTATTGCAACTATAAATAAGGGCCTGGGCTTTGAAGTCAAATGCACCACAAGAAAAACCTAATTGTTTGCTTTGGTTCTAATTTCTATTAAGTCCATACTTAGTTAAAATAGTTTAGGCTTTTCTTGTTTAGTAGTTTCAGGTGTTTTATGGCCTATTAACATTTTTCTAAGGCATTTGTAATTGTCCCTTTTATAATAGAGTTTTGCTCCTTCGTCCATGGACGTAGGTCAATTGACCGAACCACGTAAATCTGGTGTCCTTGTCTCTTTAATTTTTCTGCTTTGTCTTTATTGGGTTGCCAAATTATCCTCTGGCAAATTTCCTAGGGCCAGCCCTAACAAACTGGTATCAGAGCTTGGTTTCGGGATCTTTTGGCACCATTGACAATAACAAAAATTGTTGTTGAGAAATTCGACAGAAATGTCAACTTGGCATCTGACAGCTCAAGATAGAGGCCATTCTGGTTCAAGACGGAGTTGATTTGGCGCTATAGGGAGATGAGAACATTCCAGATGATATGTCAAAGGAAGATCTTGCAGGTATGGATAAGAAGGCCCGATCAAGTATTATTCTAAATCTCTCTAACGAGGTTTTACAGGAGGTAGCTACGGAGACTACGGCTAAGAGCATGTGGGACAAGCTTAAAGCCTTTTATATGAAGAGGATAGTGGAGAATTGTCTCTACTTGAAGCAGAGTTTGTATATGCTTCGAATGACTAAAGGTACATCTATAATCTCACATCTTGAAAAACTTGATTCCTTAGTTATGGATTTGGAGAATATAGATGCGAAAATTGATGACGAGGATAAGGCCCTGTTACTTTTGTATTTTCTTCACCAATCCTTTAAGTATTTTCGTGATACTATGATTTATGGAAAAGAAACAATTTCATATCAGAAAATTAAATCTGTACTAAAATCTAAGGAGCAGATAGACAGGGATATCATTGGGGAAAGTAAAGGGAATCAGGCTGAGGGTTTGGTTGTTAGGGGTAGAATGGATAAAAGGAAATTTGACAATATGTTAGGATCCTTTTATTTTTCCTTTTATTTTCTATGCTTTAATTTTATTTTCTGCATATTTATTAAGTCTGTTTAGTTTAGCTAAAGTCGGAACTCTATAAATAGGGATGTAACTGCTTCTTTTCAATTATCTATGAAAAATACTATTCTATCTTTTGACAAACCCTAGGAGGCCGATCCTCTCAAAGCCCCTCGAAGTGATCAAGGAGGCCAATCCCCTCAAAGTGATCATCCCCTTTCTCTTCTTCTTTTTTATGATAAGGCTTTAGGGTCTTATCATTTGGTATTAGAGCAGCGATCCTTGGCGTTCTCGCTGCAACATAACTATTCCAAAAAAAAAAAAAGGAAAAGGGGTTGTTACCCCGGCGGCCACCGAGAAGGGTTCCCTTCTTCCCCACCACCGCCCCTTCTCTCCGGCAGGCCGCGCCCTATAGCGGCCCTTGTTGCCTCCTTCTCACCACCGGCGCTGTTTCCCGACCGATCGACCAATGCCGTCACTGCCCCCCCAGCCAGCGACCTCTCCTCCTCGCGTCCCCATCTCACTCGAGCGAGAAGGACCACTAGCGTCGTCTCCCTGCTAGTGAACCACCCCTTCATCGTTGATACTATCGGCGATGCTGCCCTAACTTCCCTGCTACCGTGCCCCCCCCCCCATGTCGTAGTCATAGCCGCCGGTTGCCCCCCTCCTCACGATGACCGAAACAGGGCAACTCACCACTGCTGCCCTTGTTCCAACCGCGCCTCCACTAGCCACGCCACCTCTAGCACTCCTCTTCCCCTTGAGCGTCGTCGCCACCCAGCCGACCCATCACCGTTGCGGGCCACCGTGCGACGACTATTGCTCACCTCCCAACCCCTGCTCCACCTTGCTTTGCATCCTTTGTAACCGAAACAGAGCACAGGCAACTCACCTTGCTACCCCTGTTTCCAGCCGTGCCACAGTCGCGTAGGTTCCCTTACTGTTGCAAACACCGGCTGCTGCCACCGTCGTTGCTACTGTCCAGCTACTGTGCAGATGCCCTTGACTAGACATCATAAACAAGAACTGGGGATTAACGACTTGCAATCGTACGCAATGGCTACCGATAACTCAATGAAGGCACAAATGGAAGCGTTGGAAACAAGAATTGAGAGTTGGCTACAAGAAACTCTTCATGATTTCAAAAAGAGCTTGTTGGAGCACTTTAGCGGGTTTTAACAAGATGGGAGCTCCAATTCTACGTTGAATAGATCGAGAGATACAGGAAAAGGGCCTTAGGATGGTGACACACACTACCCATGCATCAGGGTAGAATTTCCACGATGGGAAGATGGGGATCCGACCAGTTGGTTCTTTAGGGCGGAAAATTTTTTTCGTTTTCACTGAACCCCAGAAGAATCCAAGGTAGAAGTGGCCTCAATCCAGCTCGATGGAGATGCAATCCAGTGGTATGATTGGTATGAAACTTGTCATGGAATTCCTTCATGGGAGCAGTTCAAAAGAGGACTTCTTGTTTGCTTTGGCGCATCCGAATATGAAAATGTTGATGGCCAACTCACCAAAATTCGTCAGACTTCTACGGTATTGGAATATCAAAGTAGATTTGAAAGATTGTCAAACCAAGCTAGAGATTGGTTAGAACGATAACTTCTGGGTACATTTATTGAAGGTCTTATTCCCGAGATCCGGTGCGAGGTGAAGGCTCATCAACCCCGCACTATGATGGCTGCAATTTCATTTGCACGCCTACATGAAGAAAAAATCATTGTGGAATATCGTCGAAACAGAGGTGCCAATAAACAGGTGATTAGTAGGCAACCTACCTCATCTACTCCTAGTCGAAACCATAACACTAGCAGACTAACCCGAGAAGAACTCAAAGAAAGGTTAGCGAAGGGTTTGTGCTGGCATTGCAATGAAAAGTGGAGTAAGGAGCACCGATGCAAACAAGAAAGACTTTTGATGATTGAACCGATCGAGGAGGAACTAGAAGTAGAAGTATCAGATTTCGATCATGAAGAAGTGGAAACTGATGATGATGTTGAAGCTATCACACATATAGTGCATGTATTGGCTGACTACTCTAATCCACAAACTATGAAAATTGGGGGAACTCTGAAATACCAATATGTCAAGAATTATTTATGGATTTCTTTTTATTACCCTTGGATGATTATGAAGTGGTGCTCGGAATTGAATGGCTATTAACTCTAAGTGATGTCTCCTGGAATTTTCTAAACTAATTATGAAGTTCTTTATTAATGGAAGACAGGTGACTCTCAAAGGAAGACGGGGAGGTAAGGTTACAACTATTACTAGCCATTGGATGGAGCGGGTCCTTCGGAAGACACACACCAGATTTTTGGTGCAATTACATAACATTGAAAAGGAAATGACAGTGAACATTTCGGCTAGAAATATTGAATCATTGGTAACAGAGTTTGCGGATATATTTGCAAAGCCACACGAACTTCCACCTCTTAGATGTCATGATCATCGAATCCCACTATTACCCAAGATGGCACCAACCAATGTCGGACCCTATAGATATCCACATTTCCAAAAGGCAGAGATAGAGAGGATTGCTACAGAGATGCTCCAAACAGGAGTTATACGAGCTAGTGTTAGCCCATATTCCTCCCTAGTCTTACTAGTCAGAAAGAAGGATGGCTCATGGTGGATGTGTGTCGACTATCGAGAACTTAACAACATTACAGTGAAAGATAAATATCTTATTCCAATAGTGGATGAACCATTGGATGAATTGGGAGGAGCTCAGGTCTTCACTAAATTGGACCTACGATCGGGCTATCATCAAATCAGAGTACATGAAAGGGATGTTCAGAAAACTGGCTTCAGGACACATAACAGCCATTATGAGTTTCTAGTAATGCCTTTTGGCTTAACCAATGTGCCCTCTACCTTCCAGAGTTTAATGAATGACATATTTCGGGCTCATCTCCGTAAGTTTGTTTTGGTTTTCTTTGATGATATTTTAATATACAGTCATTCCCTAGAAAGTCATTTATTATATTTATGAATTGTCTTTAATATTCTTCATGAGCATGGTCTTTTTGTCAAGAAATCTAAGTGCAGTTTTGGGCAACCTGAGGTTGAGTACCTCGGCCATATCATATCTCAAAAGGGGGTTGCAGTTGATCCTTTAAAAATCCAAGTGATGATAGGCTGGCCAATTCCAAAGTCAATCAAAGCTTTAAGGGGCTTCTTGGGACTAACAGGCTATTATCGAAAGTTTGTGAAGAATTATGACAAAATTAGTGCCCCCTTGATGTCACTTTTAAAGAAAAATACATTTAGATGGTCAGAAGAGGCAACTCAGGCATTTCAATTATTGAAAACTGCAATGACTACTACACCCGTGTTTGCTCTACCCGATTTTAATAAGATGTTTGTGATTGAATCTGATGTTTCTAGAGCTAGAATAGGGGTTGTATTAATGCAGGAAGGTCGGCCTATCCCTTATGCTAGTAAGGCTCTTTCCCCTTCCCATTTGAGTATATCTATTTATGATAAGGAGATGCTAGCCATAATATATACAGTCACAAAATGGAGACCCTACCTAATTGGTCGACGGTTCAAATACGTACTGATCACAAAAGCTTCAAATATTTTCTAGAGCAAAAGATTTTTTCTTCAGAGCAACAGAAATGGGTCACAAAGCTTCTGGGATTTGATTATGAGATCATTTATAAAAAGGGGAGTGAGAATTTAGTAGCAGATGCTCTCTCACGCCTTCCAGAACAAGCTGAAAAGGCCGAATAGTGGTTGCCCCACATTCTTCTTGCCAGGTAATAATTCTGAAGGAGTTCCATTCATCACCAATTGCTGGTCACTCGGGATTTCTCCGCACTTATAAGCGAGTTCGACAACTTTTTTACTGGAAAGGTATGAAAAATTTTATCAAGAAATTTGTTACTGAATGTGATGTTTGCCAACGTCACAAAAGTGAGACAGTAGCCACCCCAGGCTTACTACAGCCCCTCCCTATTCCTGATGCTACTTGGACCGACATATATATGGATTTCATTAACGATCTCCCATCATCTCAAGGAAAGAGTATTATACTTGTAGATGTGGATAGACTTACAAAGTATGCTCATTTTTGTGCTTTACGACATCCTTATACTACTGCAAGTGTTGCTCGTATTTTTGTGAAAAATATAGCTAAATTACATAGGAGTCCCCGTTCCATTGTTAGTGACAAAGACAAGATTTTTACTAGCTCCTTCTGGACATAACTTTTTTGTTTAGAAGGTACTCAGCTGAAAATGAGTACTGCTTATCATCCACAAACAAATGGACAAACTGAAGTGGTAAACAGGTGCCTAGAAAATTACCTCTGATGCTTTACTATCAACAAGCCGAAGGAATGGGTCAAATGGCTTCCCTAGGCAGAGTGGTGGTTTAATACCTCTTACCATTCTTCTATTAAAATGACTCCTTTTGAAGCAGTTTATAGTCAACCCCCATCTACAATTACAAAATATGTACCCAGTTCTTCTAAAGTTGATCAAGTGGACAAGGAATTGATGGATAGAAATAAGATTATTCAGTTTTTAAAGGATAACCTTACAATCGCACAAGCAAGAATGAAATAATAAGTTGATAAACACCGAAGTGAATGAGAATTTTCTGTGGGTGATTGGGTTTTCCTTCGTCTTCAACCCTACAAGCAAACTTCTATAAAGGTCTGATCTTCCATGAAGCTATCTCCTAGATTTTTTGGGCCTTATAAGGTATTAGAATGCATTGGACCAGTTGCCTACCACTTGGATTTGCCTGCTAGCTCTAAAGTACATCTAGTCTTTCATGTTGCACATCTTAAAAGGAAATTGGGTAAAGATGCAATAGTGCAGTGCCATTTGCCGAACACATCTACTACTAGAGAAGTTCAAACTCAACCATAAGCCATACTTGATCGACGAGTTGTAATATACCGTAGACATTCTATAACTGAAGTGCTGGTACAATGGGCCAACTTACCAAAGGAAGATGCCACTTGGGAGTCCTACAGCATGCTAAAGGAGAAGTTTCTAGAATTTGATGCTGCTCAGCCTTGTGGACAACGCTGA
The DNA here is from genome assembly GCF_036884655.1 of Musa acuminata AAA Group. Taxonomy (NCBI): domain Eukaryota; kingdom Viridiplantae; phylum Streptophyta; class Magnoliopsida; order Zingiberales; family Musaceae; genus Musa; species Musa acuminata. Next base: position 15,509,058 of record NC_088329.1, on the reverse strand, counting down.
ATTGAAGGAGGCAGGATTTTTAGGATCCTTTTATTTTTCCTTTTATTTTCTATGCTTTAATATTATTTTCTGCATATTTATTAAGTCTGTTTAGTTTAGCTAAAGTCAGAACTCTATAAATAGGGATGTAACTACTTCTTTTCAGTTATCTATGAAAAATACTATTTTGTGTTTTGACAAACCCTAGGAGGTCAATCTGTTAGAACCCTTGCAGATTCTAAACTTGGGGTTGATCTCTTTAGGGGATCGGCCTCCTTGGAACTCTATAGGGGTTCCTCCCTCCAAGTTGCTGCTTAAAGGCTGTAGAAAAGATTCATCTATTGCTTATCAAAAGAGAAGGAATACATGGCTATTTATAGGGCTTCTAAACCCTAACTCCTAATAGGACTCCTACTTAAGACTCTTACTTCTAACCAACTCCTAATAAGACTCCTACTCAAGACTTCTATTCCCTTACAACTCCTAATTCTTCTCTAAGGAAAAACCTCCTACATGAATGCCCCTCTCAATTAGGACTCTCCTAGCTAGAGTCCTAACAGAATGTCCCTCTCAATTAGGACTCTCCTAGCTAAAGTCCTAACATTTTTACATGAATGTCCCTCTCAATTAGGACTCTCCAAGCTAGAGTCCTAACAGACCCGCCCTCTTCAAATCAGCCTTGTCCTCGAGGCTGATGATGTTGAATCTCAGATTTTGATGATATAATCAATTGGTGGGTTAATTGATCTAATCCATATTATTGAGTTAAGTGTGCAAGATTAACTATGATAACCAGAAAACATAAAGCAAGGATACAGGAGTCGAGCTCGATGGACGTTTAAGAGACCGAAGAATCATCGGAGATGCTGCCGGAACCATCCGAGAAGAAATCGGGAACGTGTCGGAAGTGTTAGGATCGGAGCGGCACTAAGAGGGGGGGTGAATTAGTGCAGCGGATTAAAACTTCGATTTTAACCAAAATCTTTCGTACGTTAAGAACGAAACTTGAGAAATTTAACTTGAAGGCGTGTTCTTAAAGTTGCGCAGCAAGAGCAATAAGGAACTAAAGCAGTAAGAAGATTTGCAGTAATGTAAATGACAATAATAAAAAGCAAACCAGAGATTACGCCGATTTTTAGAGTGGTTCGGTCAAATGACCTACTCCACTTGCGAGGCCCCTCTTCGATGAGGCTCCCACCTTCCACTAGCAAGTCTCTTGAAATGGAAGGGTAAACACCCCTCTTACAACCTTTTACAAGCAGCTCAACCTCTTACAAATTTTCAATAAGAAAGAAGGAGGAGAACTCTCTAGCAAATTGAAAACAAGACAAGCTAACACTTTTCTAAGGCTTTTCTCTCAAACACTTGCTGCTCAAAAAGTTGTAACCTCAGCTGAGATTTGAGGGGTATTTATAGGCCTCAAGAGGATTCAAATTTTGGGCTCCAAAATTTGAATTCTCTTAGGGTTCCCGGTGCTGGCGGTTCCACCGCCCAGCCAGGCGGTGCCACCGCCCAGCGCTCGGGTGCTGGACGGTGCAACCGCCCAGCCAAGGAGGTGTCACCGCCCAGCACTCGGGTGCTGGGCGGTGCCACCGCCCAGCCAGGCGGTTCCACCGCCTGGCTTTCCGATTCATTGGTTTGGCTTATTTTTCGCCCAAACCAAATTTGACTTTGGGCCCAGTTGGCCCCTAACCAGGATATAGGATTATCTCTTAATCCTAATCCTAATTACAGGTGAACTACATAACAAAAACATCCTAAGCAAGTTTTTTTAACCGCGAACGTCGAGTCTTGTTCCGGCGAGCTTTCCGACGAACTTCTTCCGACGGACTCCCTGCAAGCTCCCAATCTTTGTGATGACTTTAACGAGTAGCCGAGCCTTCTTGGTGATCTCCGCGAGCCTCCGACGATTTCTTCGGCGAACTTCCGACACGTTCCCGATTTCTTCTCGGACGGTTCCGGTAGCATCTCCGATGATTCTTCGGTCTCTTAAACGTCCATCGAGCTTGACTCCGGTATCCTTGCTTTATGTTTTCTGGTTATCGTAGTTAATCCTGCACACTTAACTCAATAATATGGATTAGATCAAATAACCCATCAATTGATTTTATCATCAAAATCCGAGATTCAACAATCTCCCCCTTTTTGATGATGACAATCAATTGATGACGGAGTTAAACGTAACTCCCCCTATCTATATGCCATATTATGAGAAGACAAAACACTTGAATTTCATCATTGAATTCAAGTATAAACCTATAAGCTCTAACCGTAGAACTTATCGTTATTCTCATTAAGCATAATGTAAATGCGAAACTTTGATGAAAATCTTTTTCAAGTCGAAAGATAAGAGACAAATTTTACTATGACAAGAGATAAAGATTTTCAACTTGAATTGCATGATTATACATTTTAGGCATGCATTCAATATGATCAATCAATCTTACAATATTTTCAAGGATTTTGCAAGGCATATAAGATAATCATCGATCGATCACTTTTCTCAAGGATTTTGCAATTCATATTTTGTCATGCTATTAAGAATGATATAAGTCATCACTTTTCTCCCCCTTTGTCATCAACAAAAAGGAAAATGAGACTTGAAGCACATATTTTGTCATACAACGATTTTATCATTGAAAATTAAGTATGCAAAAATATTTACGCAGAGTTCATTTTAGAGGAAAATTCAGCATGCATTCATATTATCTAATCTCTTCTTCCTATGAATAACAGAAATTGTAGATGTATAAGAGAGAGATTGGGATAAAAAAAAATTCAAGTAGTAATTTCACGAAGTCAAGATCATAATTCGAATACAAACTCATTCAAATCGTCAAAATTCATGAAAATCTCAACATTACTTTTTAATCATCACATAAGGCATTTAAAGAATTTTTGAAACATAGGAGAATGATTAATTTAAGCATACAATGTTTCAATCAAATTCAAGTCATGAATGCCAATACTTTCATATTTGTAAGTATCAATTCATGAATGCCAAAAGATATTATTTGTGATTCCAATTTTGCAAGATCAAGATTATGATTTAGATAAAACTTATTTAAATCAAATCGCTAACTTGAAATTCATTATCAAGTCATCAAAGTCGATTTCGAGATTTCACAACATGTCATATGGAATGAGAGATGGAAAGAAGATGAAAAACTTTACGGAAAATCCAATCAAACAAGTTTATTGTTTAGGGACAATTTAACATACCTAATTCCCTTCTAATGAATTCAAATTGGTCTTCATTCAAGGCTTTTGTGAATATATCCGCTAATTGATGCTTTGTGTCAATGAATTCTAGAACAATATTATTGTTAAGGACATGATCGCGTATGAAATGATGCCTAACGTCGATGTGCTTAGTTCTAGAATGCTGAATTGGATTTTTAGTAAGACATATGGCACTAGTATTATCACATTTTATGGGAATATTTTTAAAGTGAATTCCATAGTCTTCTAATGTATTTTTCATCCAAATGACTTGTGCACAACATGCACTTGCAGCTATGTATTCGGCTTCTGCCGTAGATAGTGCAACTGAATTTTGTTTCTTGGAAGTCCAAGAAACAAGTGCATGTCCTAAAAATTGGCATGTTCCGGATGTACTTTTTCTATCTATTCTGCATCCGCCAAAATCGGCATCCGCATAGGCTATTAAATCAAAATTTTCAGATTTTGGATACCACAATCCTAAATTTGAAGTTCCTTTAAGATACCTAAATATTCTTTTAACACTTTTAAGATGAGATAATTTAGGATTAGATTGAAACCTAGCGCAAAGTCCTACACTAAACATAATATCCGGTCTAGTCGCAGTGAGGTAGAGTAGACTACCTATCATTCCCCTATAATTTTTTTGATCGAAACTTTCACCATTTTCATCCATATCTAACTTAGTCGCAGTACTCATAGGGGTGTTTATTGCTTTTGAATTATCCATGTTAAATCGTTTTAACAATTCTAATGTGTATTTAGATTGGTTAATAAATATACCATCCTTAAGTTGTTTGATTTGTAATCCTAAAAAGAAAGTTAATTCACCCATTAAACTCATTTCAAATTCAAGACTCATACATTTGGCAAATGATTCACATAGTGATTCATCCGAAGAGCCAAACACAATATCATCAACATAAATTTGCACAATAAGAAAATTATTTTCAAAATGTTTAATAAACAATGTAGTATCAACCTTGCCTTTGGTAAAATTATTTAAAATAAGAAAGGAACTAAGCCTTTCATACCAAGCTCTAGGAGCTTGTTTTAAGCCATAGAGAGCTTTAGTCAATTTGAATACATGATTAGGAAGAAGAGAATTTTCAAATCCGGGAGGTTGTTCGACAAATACTTCTTCGGAAATAAAACCATTCAAGAAAGCACTTTTAACATCCATTTGAAATAGTTTAAAATTATTACTACTAGCATAGGCAAGGAGCATCCTTATGGCTTCTAATCGAGCCACGGGAGCGAAGGTTTCTTCGTAATCGATACCTTCTTCTTGGTTGAAACCTTTGGCCACTAATCTAGCCTTGTTTCTAACCACAATACTATTTTCGTCTTGCTTGTTTCTAAAGACCCACTTAGTACCTATGACTAAGTGGTCACTTGGTCTAGGAACAAGCTTCCATACCTCATTCCTCTCAAATTGGTTCAATTCTTCTTGCATTGCAATGATCCAAAAATCATCTTTTAAGGCTTCGTCAATGCATTTAGGTTCAATTTGAGAAAGGAAGGCGGCGTTAGCACAAAAATTTTTGAAAGAAGAACGAGTTTGAACCCCTTTTGATGTATCTCCTATAATTTGCTCTTTTGGATGAGCATCTACATACTTCCATTCTTTTGGTAAAGAAATTTCGGAAGAAGATGCATTCAAATGGCTATTTTGAGGAGAGGGTTCATTTAAATTCAAATTATCAAAACCAAGATCATCATCAAAATCATTTTTCTTTAAATCGGAAATTTCATTAAAAACTACATGAATAGACTCTTCAATTACTAAAGTTCTTTTATTAAAAACCCGAAAAGCTTTAGAAACGGAAGAGTAACCAAGAAAGATGCCTTCATCGGATTTAGCATCAAATTTTCCTAAAGCATCCCTTTCATTTAAAATAAAGCATTTACAACCAAAAACTTTAAAATAGGAGATGTTTGGTTTTTTGTTATTCCATAATTCATAGGGAGTTTTGGATAAGGATGGTCTTATTAGGACTCTATTCATGATGTAGCAAGCCGTATTTACAGCTTCGGCCCAAAAGTACTTAGGTAAACTTTGTTCATTCAACATAGTTCTTGCCATTTCTTGTAGGTTTCTATTTTTCCTTTCAACTACTCCATTTTGTTGAGGATTTCTTGGAGTTGAGAAGTTGTGATTGTACCCATTACTTTCGCAAAAATTTTGAAATTCACGGTTTTGGAATTCACCACCGTGATCACTCCGAATTGATGAAATCATGAAGCCTTTTTCGTTTTGAGTGAGTTTACAAAATTTAGAGAAACACTTGAAGCAATCACTTTTGTGAGCTAAGAAATAGGTCCAAGTATATCTAGAGTAGTCATCCACAATCACAAAAGCATATTTGCTTCCACCTAGACTTGTTGTATCAATTGGTCCAAATAAGTCCAAATGGATCAATTGTAATGGTCTGGTAGTGCTAATTTGATTTTTTGGTTTGAAGCTTGTTTTTATTTGTTTGCCTAGTTGACATGCATCGCATACTTTGTCCTTAATAAACTTTAAATTTGGAATTCCTCGTACTAATTCTTGAGATGAGATCTTAGATATTGTTTTCATGCTTGCATGGCCTAATCTCCTATGCCAAAGCCAAGCATCATCATTTACGACGGAGAAGCACATTTCATTACTTAGTTCATCAAGATTGATGGTATAGACATTATTTTGTTTTAAAGCAATCATAGTCATGTTATGATTTGGTTTTTCAATAATGCACATATTTGATTCAAATCTAACGATGTAACCTTTATCGCATAGTTGACTAATACTCAAGAGATTATGTTTCAATCCATCAACTAGTAAGACATCATCAATGGAAAAATTAAATTTGTTACCAATAGTTCCCTTGCCAATGATTTTGCCCTTGTTGTTGTCTCCGAAGGTAACGTACCCTTCTTCTTTGCTAGTGAGCATAGAGAAATGAGATGGATCTCCAGTCATATGTCTTGAGCATCCACTATCGAGATACCATCTCTTGCTCCTAGCTTGTGGGTTTGTCTACAAAAGAGGATGATTTTTAGGTACCCATTTGATTTTGGGTGCCTCAAAAATTGACCCACTAACTTTGTTATTTATGATTGAATTCTTTATAGTTCCTTTAGGAACCCATATTTATTTTTGTGAACTAATCTTCCTAAATGGGCATTTGTAGGCAATATGTCCGGATTTGCAACAAAAGTTGCATTTCATATAAGAGGAAACATGTAATGTAGGTCCTTTTATGAAAGTGGTAGGATTTTGATGCAATCCTTTTACAAATCCAATTCCATTTCTATTTGCGATGTGACCCTTGTGTGCAAGGATCATATCTAATCCTTTGCTACCAACCTTAAACTTGTTTAAGGTTTCCTTAAGAAGCAAATTTTCATTTTTTATTGCTTCTAAGTGCTCACACTTAGAGCATGGAGGAGTTTGAATATTATCAAACTTATCTTGTAGCAAAGCATGCTCTTTCTTTAAGATACTTAACTTCTTGCTAACAGTTCTACATTCATCAAATAATTCATGAAAAGCGATAGAGAGTTCTTCAAAAGATAAATCTTCATTAAGTAAATCACATACCTCTTCTCCTAAAGCCATTAGCGCGTAATGAGCAACTTGCTCGGTGTTGGACTCCTCTTCTTCGGATGTGCTTGAATCATCCCACGTTGCCTTGAACGCCTTCTTCTTTGATGTCTTCTTTTTGGCTTGAGGACAATCGTTCTTGTAGTGTCCCGGTTTTTTGCATTCATAGCAAATCACTTGGTCCTTCTTTTGTTCAAATTTATTTTTTGTATTATTTTTAAATCTGTTCTTTCTTAAATATTTTTTAAACTTTTGAGTCAAAAGTGCAATGTCATTGTCACTGTCCTCATCACTTGATGTTCCTTTCAAGTGGTCTTCTTGTGATTTGAGTGCCATATCCTTCCTGTTCTTTGGAAGGGGGTTCTCGAGCTCGTCATGAGCTTGACATGTCATTTCGTAGGTCATTAGAGACCCAATGAGTTCTTCAAGAGGGAATGCTTTAAGGTCTTTGGCCTCTTGAATGGCCGTAACTTTTGGATCCCAACTTTTAGGGAGGGATCTTAAGATTTTAGTTACTAGTTCAAAGTTAGTAAAATCTTTACCAAGAGCTTTGAGTCCATTGATGACATCCGTAAACCGGGTGTACATGTCTCCAATGGACTCACTTGGTTTCATTCGGAAAAGTTCGTAAGAGTGCACAAGGATGTTGATTTTGGACTCTTTCACTCGGCTAGTGCCTTCATGAGTGACCTCAAGAGTTCTCCAAATATCAAAAGCCGAATCACACATTGAAACACGATTAAATTCGTTTTTGTCTAGTGCACAAAACAAGGCATTCATAGCCTTTGCATTTAAAGCAAAAACCTTCTTCTCCGATTCATTCCATTCGCTCATCGGAAGAGAAGATTTTTGAAATCCATTCTCGACAATAGACCAAAGCTCAAAGTCCATAGAAATGAGGAAGATTCTCATGCGAGTCTTCCAATATGTGTAATCCGACCCATTAAACAAAGGTGGTCGTGCAATAGAATGGCCCTCTTGCATGCCGGAGTAAGTCATCTCTCTTGGGTATTAAACCAAATATGAGAGATAACCTTGCTCTGATACCACTTGTTAGGATCGGAGCGGCACTAAGAGGGGGGGTGAATTAGTGCAGCGGATTAAAACTTCGATTTTAACCAAAATCTTTCGTACGTTAAGAACGAAACTTGAGAAATTTAACTTGAAGGCGTGTTCTTAAAGTTGCGCAGCAAGAGCAATAAGGAACTAAAGCAGTAAGAAGATTTGCAGTAATGTAAATGACAATAATAAAAAGCAAACCAGAGATTACGCCGATTTTTAGAGTGGTTCGGTCAAATGACCTACTCCACTTGCGAGGCCCCTCTTCGATGAGGCTCCCACCTTCCACTAGCAAGTCTCTTGAAATGGAAGGGTAAACACCCCTCTTACAACCTTTTACAAGCAGCTCAACCTCTTACAAATTTTCAATAAGAAAGAAGGAGGAGAACTCTCTAGCAAATTGAAAACAAGACAAGCTAACACTTTTCTAAGGCTTTTCTCTCAAACACTTGCTGCTCAAAAAGTTGTAACCTCAGCTGAGATTTGAGGGGTATTTATAGGCCTCAAGAGGATTCAAATTTTGGGCTCCAAAATTTGAATTCTCTTAGGGTTCCCGGTGCTGGCGGTTCCACCGCCCAGCCAGGCGGTGCCACCGCCCAGCGCTCGGGTGCTGGACGGTGCAACCGCCCAGCCAAGGAGGTGTCACCGCCCAGCACTCGGGTGCTGGGCGGTGCCACCGCCCAGCCAGGCGGTTCCACCGCCTGGCTTTCCGATTCATTGGTTTGGCTTATTTTTCGCCCAAACCAAATTTGACTTTGGGCCCAGTTGGCCCCTAACCAGGATATAGGATTATCTCTTAATCCTAATCCTAATTACAGGTGAACTACATAACAAAAACATCCTAAGCAAGTTTTTTTAACCGCGAACGTCGAGTCTTGTTCCGGCGAGCTTTCCGACGAACTTCTTCCGACGGACTCCCTGCAAGCTCCCAATCTTTGTGATGACTTTAACGAGTAGCCGAGCCTTCTTGGTGATCTCCGCGAGCCTCCGACGATTTCTTCGGCGAACTTCCGACACGTTCCCGATTTCTTCTCGGACGGTTCCGGTAGCATCTCCGATGATTCTTCGGTCTCTTAAACGTCCATCGAGCTTGACTCCGGTATCCTTGCTTTATGTTTTCTGGTTATCGTAGTTAATCCTGCACACTTAACTCAATAATATGGATTAGATCAAATAACCCATCAATTGATTTTATCATCAAAATCCGAGATTCAACAGGAAGTTCGTCGAAGAAATCGTCGGAGGCTCGCGGAGATCACCAAGAAGGCTCGGCTACTCGTTAAAGTCATCACAAAGATTGAGAGCTTGCAGGGAGTCCGTCGGAAGAAGTTCGTCGGAAAGCTCGCCGAAACAAGACTCGACGTTCGCGGTTAAAAAAACTTGCTTAGGATGTTTTTTTTGTGTTATGTAGTTCACCTGTAATTAGGATTAGGATTAAGAGATAATCCTATATCCTGGTTAGGGGCCAACTGGGCCCAAAGTCAGATTTGGTTTGGGCTAAAATTAAGCCAAACAAATGAATTGGAGAGCCAGCCGGTGGCACCGCCTGGCTGGGCGGTGAAACCGCCCAGCATCCGAGTGCTGGGCGGTTGCACCGTCCAGCACCCGAGCGCTTGGCTGGGCGGTGGAACCTCCAGCACCGGGAACCCTAAGAGAATTCAAATTTTGGAGCCCAAAATTTGAATCCTCTTGAGGCCTATAAATACCCCTCAAATCTCAGCTGAGGTTACAACTTTTGAGAAGCATTTTGATTGAGAGAAAAGTCTTAGAAAGTCTTAGCAAGTCTTGTTTTCAATTTGCTAGAGAGTTCTCCTTTCTTATTGAAAATTTGTAAGAGGTTGAGCTGCTTGTAAAAGGTTGTAAGAGGGGTGTTTACCCTTCCATTTCAAGAGACTTGCTAGTGGAAGGTGGGAGCCTCATCGAAGAGGGGCCTCGCAAGTGGAGTAGGTCATTTGACCGAACCACTCTAAAAATCGGCGTAATCTCTGGTTTGCTTTTTATTATTGTCATTTACATTATTGCAAATCTTCTTACTGCTTTAGTTCCTTATTACTCTTGCTGCGCAACTTTAAGAATACGCCTTCAAGTTAAATTTCTCAAGTTTCGTTCTTAACGTACGAAAGATTTTGTTAAAATCGAAGTTTTAATCCGCTGCACTAATTCACCCCCCCCTCTTAGTGCCGCTTCGATCCTAACAAGTGGTATCAGAGCAAGGTTATCTCTCATATTTGGTTTAATACCCAAGAGAGATAGCTTACTCCGGCATGCAAGAGGGCCATTCTATTGCACGACCACCTTTGTTTAATGGGTCGGATTACACATATTGGAAGACTCACATGAGAATCTTCCTCATTTCTATGGACTTTGAGCTTTGGTCTATTGTCGAGAATGGATTTCAAAAATCTTCTCTTCCGATGAGCGAATGGGATGAATCGGAGAAGAAGGTTTTTGCTTTAAATGCAAAGGCAATGAATGCCTTGTTTTGTGCACTAGACAAAAACGAATTTAATCGTGTTTCAATGTGTGATTCAGCTTTTGATATTTGGAGAACTCTTGAGGTCACTCGTGAAGGAATTAGCCGAGTGAAAGAGTCCAAAATCAACATCCTTGTGCACTCTTACCAACTTTTCCGAATGAAACCAAGTGAGTCCATCGGAGACATGTACACCCGGTTTACGGATGTCATCAATAGACTCAAAGCTCTTGGTAAAGATTTTACTAACTTTGAACTAGTAACTTAAATCTTAAGATCCCTCCCTAAAAGTTGGGATCCAAAAGTTACGGCCATTCAAGAGGCCAAAGACCTCAAAGCATTCCCTCTTGAAGAACTCATTGGGTCTCTAATGACCTACGAAATGACATGTCAAGCTCATGATGAGCTCGAGAAACCCCTTCTAAAGAACAAGAAGGATATGACACTCAAATCACAAGAAGACCACTTGAAAGGAACATCAAGTGATGAGGACAGTGACAATGACATTGCACTTTTGACTCAAAAATTTAAAAAATATTTAAGAAAGAACATATTTAAAAATAATACAAAAAATAAATTTGAACAAAAGAAGGACCAAGTGATTTGCTATGAATGCAAAAAACCGGGACACTATAAGAACGATTGTCCTCAAGCCAAAAAGAGAACATAAAAAAAGAAGGCATTCAAAGCAACGTGGGATGTTTCAAGCGCATCCGAAGAAGAGGAGTCCAACACCGAGCAAGTTGCTCATTACGCGCTAATGGCGTTAGGAGAAGAGGTATGTGATTTATTTAATGAAGATTTATCTTTTGAAGAACTATCTATCGCTTTTCATGAATTATTTGATGAATGTAGAACTGTTAGCAAGAAGTTAAGTATCTTAAAGAAAGAGCATGCTTTGCTACAAGATAAGTTTGATAGTCTTCAAACTCCTCCATGCTCTAAGTGTGAGCACTTAGAAGCAATAAAAAATGAAAATTTGCTTCTTAAGGAAACCTTAAACAAGTTTAAGGTTGGTAGCAAAGGATTAGATATGATCCTTGCACACAAGGGTCACATCGCAAATAGAAATGGAATTGGATTTGTAAAAGGATTACATCAAAATCCTACCACTTGCAAATCCGGACATATTGCCTACAAATGCCCATTTAGGAAAATTAGTTCACAAAAATTAATATGGGTTCCTAAAGGAACTATAAAGAATTCAATCATAAATAACAAAGTTAGTGGGTCAATTTTTGAGGCACCCAAAATCAAATGGGTACCTAAAAATCATCCTCTTTTGTAGACAAACCCACAAGCTAGGAGCAAGAGATGGTATCTCGATAGTGGATGCTCAAAACATATGACTGGAGATCCATCTCATTTCTCTATGCTCACTAGCAAAGAAGAAGGGTACGTTACCTTCGGAGACAACAACAAGGGCAAAATCATTGGCAAGGGAACTATTGGTAACAAATTTAATTTTTCCATTGATGATGTCTTACTAGTTGATGGATTGAAACATAATCTCTTGAGTATTAGTCAACTATGCGATAAAGGTTACATCGTTAGATTTGAATCAAATATGTGCATTATTGAAAAACCAAATCATAACATGACTATGATTGCTTTAAAACAAAATAATGTCTATACCATCAATCTTGATGAACTAAGTAATGAAATGTGCTTCTCCGCCGTAAATGATGATGCTTGGCTTTGGCATAGGAGATTAGGCCATGCAAGCATGAAAACAATATCTAAGATCTCATCTCAAGAATTAGTACGAGGAATTCCAAATATAAAGTTTATTAAGGACAAAGTATGCGATGCATGTCAACTAGGCAAACAAATAAAAACAAGCTTGAAACCAAAAAATCAAATCAGCACTACTAGACCATTACAATTGATCCATTTGGACTTATTTGGACCAATTGATACAACAAGTCTAGGTGGAAGCAAATATGCTTTTGTGATTGTGGATGACTACTCTAGATACACTTGGACCTATTTCTTAGCTCACAAAAGTGATTGCTTCAAGTGTTTCTCTAAATTTTGTAAACTCACTCAAAACGAAAAAGGCTTCATGATTTCATCAATTCGGAGTGATCACGGTGGTGAATTCCAAAACCGTGACTTTCAAAATTTTTGCGAAAGTAATGGGTACTATCACAACTTCTCAACTCCAAGAAAATCCTCAACAAAATGGAGTAGTTGAAAGGAAAAATAGAAACCTACAAGAAATGGCAAGAACTATGTTGAATGAACATAGTTTACCTAAGTACTTTTGGGCCGAAGCCGTAAATACGGCTTGCTACATCATGAATAGAGTCCTAATAAGATCATCCTTATCCAAAACTCCCTATGAATTATGGAATAACAAAAAACCAAACATCTCCTATTTTAAAGTTTTTGGTTGTAAATGCTTTATTTTAAATGAAAGGGATGCTTTAGGAAAATTTAATGCTAAATCCGATGAAGGCATCTTTCTTGGTTACTCTTCCGTTTCTAAAGCTTTTCGGGTTTTTAATAAAAGAACTTTAGTAATTGAAGAGTCTATTCATGTAGTTTTTAATGAAATTTCCGATTTAAAGAAAAATGATTTTGATGATGATCTTAGTTTTGATAATTTGAATTTAAATGAACCCTCTCCTCAAAATAGCCATTTGAATGCATCTTCTTCCGAAATTTCTTTACCGAAAGAATGGAAGTATGTAGATGCTCATCCAAAAGAGCAAATTATAGGAGATACATCAAAAGGGGTTCAAACTCGTTCTTCTTTCAAAAATTTCTGTGCTAACGCCGCTTTCCTTTCTCAAATTGAACCTAAATGCATTGACGAAGCCTTAAAAGATGATTTTTGGATCATTGCAATGCAAGAAGAATTGAACCAATTTGAGAGGAATGAGGTATGAAAGCTTGTTCCTAGACCAAGTGACCACTTAGTCATAGGTACTAAGTGGGTCTTAAGAAACAAGCAAGACGAAAATGGTATCGTGGTTAGAAACAAGGCTAGATTAGTGGCCAAAGGTTTCAACCAAGAAGAAGGTATCGATTACGAAGAAACCTTCGCTCCCGTGGCTCGATTAGAAGCCATAAGGATGCTCCTTGCCTATGCTAGTAGTAATAATTTTAAACTATTTCAAATGGATGTTAAAAGTGCTTTCTTGAATGGTTTTATTTCCGAAGAAGTATTTGTCGAACAACCTCCCGGATTTGAAAATTCTCTTCTTCCATATCATGTATTCAAATTGACTAAAGCTCTCTATGGCTTAAAACAAGCTCCTAGAGCTTGGTATGAAAGGCTTAGTTCCTTTCTTATTTTAAATAATTTTACCAAAGGCAAGGTTGATACTATATTGTTTATTAAACATTTTGAAAATAATTTTCTTATTGTGCAAATTTATGTTGACGATATTGTGTTTGGCTCTTCGGATGAATCACTATGTGAATCATTTGCCAAATGTATGAGTCTTGAATTTGAAATGAGTTTAATGGGTGAATTAACTTTCTTTTTGGGATTACAAATCAAACAACTTAGCGATGGTATATTTCTTAACCAATCTAAATATACATTAGAATTGTTAAAATGATTTAACATGGATAATTCAAAAGCAATAAACACCCCTATGAGTACTGCGACTAAGTTAGATATGGATGAAAATGGTGAAAGTTTCGATCAAAAAACATATAGGGGAATGATAGGTAGTCTACTCTACCTCACTGCGACTAGACCGGATATTATGTTTAGTGTAGGACTTTGCGCTAGGTTTCAATCTAATACTAAATTATCTCATCTTAAGAGTGTTAAAAGAATATTTAGGTATCTTAAAGGAACTCCAAATTTAGGATTGTGGTATCCAAAATCTAAAAAATTCGATCTAATAGCTTATGCAATGCCGATTTTGGCGGATGCAGGATAGATAGAAAAAGTACATCCGGAACAAGCCAATTTTTAGGACATGCACTTGTTTCTTGGACTTCCAAGAAACAAAATTCAGTTGCACTATCTACAGTGGAAGCCGAATACATTGCTGCAAGTGCATGTTGTGAACAAGTAATTTGGATAAAAAATACATTAGAAGACTATGGAATTCACCTTGAAAATATTCCCATAAAATGCGATAATACCAGTGCCATATGCCTTACTAAAAATCCAATTCAGCACTCTAGAACTAAGCACATCGACGTTAGGCATCATTTCATACGCAATCATGTTCTTAACAATGATGTTGTTCTAGAATTCATTGACACAAAGCATCAATTAGCAGATATATTTACAAAAGCTTTGAATAAAGACCAATTTGAATTCATCCGAAGGGAATTAGGCATGCTAAATTGTCCCTAAAATGAACTTCACAAAAAGGACTCGTTCTTTTCCCTTCGTTTATGAATTTGAATTCTTCCTTCTTCTTCAATTCAAAATGATCCATTAAAGTATAAATTATGATCTTGAGGGAAGAAGCTAAACAAAAGGAAGGAAGAAAATTTTTTTTTCTTTCCTCCGCGTGATGCCAGCGGTGGCACCGCCAAATCCGGCGGTTGCACCGACTGGCGCTCGGGCGCCAGGCGGTGACACCGACCAGTTTGGCGGTGACACCGACCGAGTAACCCTTTTAACCCGAGGGGTTAGGGCCGGCGGTGACACCGCCCCCAACCCGAAGAAAGACCTCTCAAAAAACCTCTCCCATTCCCTCTAACCCTCATTCTAACTCTTAGAAACATTGGAGAAGGATTCTTGGTGGTCCAAGCTTTCCATCTCTCAACATAATCTCCACAAGGTAACACTTGAAATCCCTCTTTTCTTTTCTCTTTCTCTTGCTTATTTTTCACAATTTCATCATCATGTTGTCTAGAAAATGGCTCCTAAGAGATCAAAAGGAATAAGGAATGAAGGAGATTCATATAACCATGACCTTTTTAGATCAAAAGAGGTAGCCCTTAGCTTTCCAAAATTTGAAACACGATGTGTCCATAAGGGAAAATACGTTGATTTGGATGAACTAGAGGACTTAGAACTCATTAGGTGGTTTGCACACCTAGAAGCTCTACCTCTACTACAAATAGATGAACCAATCTATCCATGGTTAGTGAGATTGTTCTATGCCAACCTATATGAAGACAATGATAGCCTAAGCACTTACATTCTAGGAACACCCATTAGAATATTTGACAGCACCATTTGTGAGCTAATTGGCATAACTGAAAAAGATAGGAGATGCTATTTTAAAGGTAAATGGGACGTTAAAACCATAGGAGCAACCTATACCGAAGCCGTGAAAACAATTTTTGCAAATCCAAACCTTGACTTCCTACCCAAAAGCTGTGAACACTTACTGCCTTTCAACTCTAAAATTCTTCATCACATTATCACAAGCATCATATTCCCCAAACAATTTCATCTTGACGAAATAAGTCAAATAGAGATAGGAACCATGTATTGGATTATGACCGGTCAGCATAATTGTTTTGGGTATTTAATTCGCCAACACATGCAGGATATTATGACTAAAGATACTATATTGCAATATGGGAGGTTAATCACTATAATTCTTCATGCCTATGACATTTGCATTCCACCCGATGAAGAATCTATTCAAAATGATCGATATAACATAATAAATAAAAACCTGCTGAAAAGACTTAGGTGCACTTTTAGCAATGGCATATGGGTTAGGCAGCCTAGAAGGACGGATCAAATTCCTACACCAATAGAACAACCCGAAACACCAATTCTTATGGGAAATGAATCTCCTCCTCCTAGTCCCTTTGGCGCAGCACCTTCAGCTCCTGTTTCCTCCTCTGAAGATATCATTATGGCGGAGCTATCTCAAATCAAATCACAGCAAGAACAAATTCAGAATCAACAAGTTGAAATTTTGAAGACACTACGACAGATGAATGAAAAAATAGATATCATGTATCAGCACTGTGGATTACCTCCTAAGGATTAAATTGATGTATCTTTTTATTCTATTCTGTTTGCTTTTAACAACAAGTTCAAGTTTGTCATCGATTGAACGATAACTGATCTTTCCTTTTAGATAACTACTGTCTTAATCTGCATAGATGATGATGTCTTTTGGATAAACTATTTCTGGCAAATTTGAATGATAAACTTTGATAAATGCTAAACCTTTTTCTATGATCATCAATTAGCTGGCTTGTCTCTTTTTGTTGATGACAAAGGGGGAGAAGTGATGACTTACACCAGAACGATAGCATGACTAATATGAATTACAAAAACTTGTGTGATATGAATGTCTTATATGACTTGCAAATCCTTGAAAATATCACAAGATTGATATCATGAAATTTATATTGAAAATCTTTATCTTCTGTGTGATATGAATGTCTTATATGACTTGCAAATCCTTGAAAATATCACAAGATTGATATCATGAAATTTATATTGAAAATCTTTATCTTCTGTCGTAGCAAAATTCGTCCCGTATCATTTAACTTATGATTTTCATCGAAGTTTCGTACTTACTATTGTTTAATGAGGATAACGATAAAGTTCTACGATTAGAACTTATCGGGTTATGCTTGAATCCAATGGGATGGAATTCAAGTGTTTTTTATCTTCTCATAATATGGCATATAGATAGGGGGAGTTATGTTTAACTCCGTCATCAATTGATTGTCATCATCAAAAAGGGGGAGATTGTTGAATCTCGGATTTTGATGATATAATCAATTGGTGGGTTAATTGATCTAATCCATATTATTGAGTTAAGTGTGCAGGATTAACTACGATAATCAGAAAACATAAAGCAAGGATACCGGAGTCGAGCTCGATGGACGTTTAAGAGACCGAAGAATCATCGGAGATGCTGCCGGAACCATCCGAGAAGAAATCGGGAACGTGTCGGAAGTTCGCCAAAGAAATCGTCGGAGGCTCGCGGAGATCACCAAGAAGGCTCGGCTACTCGTTAAAGTCATCACAAAGATTGGGAGCTTGTAGGGAGTCCGTCGGAAGAAGTTCGTCGGAAAGCTCGCCGGAACAAGACTCGACGTTCGCGGTTAAAAAAACTTGCTTAGGATGTTTTTTTTGTGTTATGTAGTTCACCTGTAATTAGGATTAGGATTAAGAGATAATCCTATATCCTGGTTAGGGGCCAATTGGGCCCAAAGTCAGATTTGGTTTGGGCTAAAATTAAGCCAAACAAATGAATTGGAGAGCCAAGCGGTGGCACCGCCTGGCTGGGCGGTGAAACCGCCCAACATCCGAGTGCTGGGCGGTGACACCTCCTTGGCTGGGCGGTTGCACCATCCAGCACCCGAGCGCTGGGCGGTGGAACCTCCAGCACCGGGAACCCTAAGAGAATTCAAATTTTGGAGCCCAAAATTTGAATCCTCGTGAGGCCTATAAATACCCCTCAAATCTCAACTGAGGTTACAACTTTTGAGAAGCATTTTGATTGAGAGAAAAGTCTTAGAAAGTCTTAGCAAGTCTTGTTTTCAATTTGCTAGAGAGTTCTCCTCCTTCTTTCTTATTGAAAATTTGTAAGAGGTTGAGCTGCTTGTAAAAGGTTGTAAGAGGGGTGTTTACCCTTCCATTTCAAGAGACTTGCTAGTGGAAGGTGGGAGCCTCATCGAAGAGGGGCCTCACAAGTGGAGTAGGTCATTTGACCGAACCACTCTAAAAATCGGCGTAATCTCTGGTTTGCTTTTTATTATTGTCATTTACATTACTGCAAATCTTCTTACTGCTTTAGTTCCTTATTACTCTTGCTGCACAACTTTAAGAATACGCCTTCAAGTTAAATTTCTCAAGTTTCGTTCTTAACGTACGAAAGATTTTGTTAAAATCGAAGTTTTAATCCGCTGCACTAATTCACCCCCCCCTCTTAGTGCCGCTCCGATCCTAACAGATGATTCGTGAATTCTGGGAATTTGATCTTCAAGTCGTCATAGTTATCCCAAGTGGCATCTTCTATTGGTAGGTTCGCCCACTGTATTAGCACTTCATTAGTGGGTCGTCGTCGTCGAGTCACGATCCGTCGATCAATAATGGCACTTGGCTGGGTTTGGAGTTCTCTTTGGGTAGTCATATTTGGTGGGTGGCTTTGGGCTGTCTCCAAGCACCTGTTTAAAACTTCCGGCTGGCTGTTGGTTTGTGGGTGATATGTCGTACTCCTTTTCAATTTAGTACACTGCATATGGAATAACTTTGTCCAAAATCTGCTCTTGAAGATGCAAGTAGAATTTGTCACAAGCACAATGCGTCCCTTATGGTGTAATTCTTTTGAGTCCCAATTGTAATGAGCCGTGGGGCTTGGTGCTTCCTCCAATTTTTTTATAATCTTACTAGTATCTGAATCTTCCTGCCATTCCATCTTAATATCCTCAAGGAAGTCGCTGGTCTGAAGTGAAACGACCAAAACTTCAACTTGCTCGGGTAGCTGCGAAAGCGCATCTGCAAGAACATTCTCTTTCCCCTTTTTGTAAGTTATTTCAAAATCAAATCCAAGAAGTTTTGTTACCCATTTTTGCTGCTCAGGGGATGGTATCTTTCGCTCCAAAAAGTACTTGAGGCTTTTATGGTCGGTTTTATTTTGAAATCGTCGACCAATCAAGTAGGGTCTCCACCTCGTTGCTGCGCACACAATGGCGAGCATCTCCTTATCATATGTTGACTTATTTTGATGGGAGGGAGATAATGCCTTGCTAGTGTATGCGAGTGGTCAACCATCTTGCATGAGAATGGCTCCAATTCTAACTCCAGATGCGTCGGCCTCAATAATGAAGGGTCGGTTAAAATTTGGTAGTGTTAGCACTAGCGTCGTCGTCATGGCTGCCTTAAGTTTGTCGAAGGTAGCGGAGGCTCTGTCCGACCATTGGAAGACATCTTTTTTCAGTAAGGAAGTAAGTGGTGCACTGATCTCTCCATAGTTTTTCACGAACTTGCAGTAGTAGCCTGTTAAACCCAGAAAGCCATGTAGCAATTTTACGTTCCTCGGGGTAGGCCAGTTTTGCATTACTTCAATTTTGAAGGGGTCCACTGTCACACCTTCCTCTGATACGATATGCCCTAGATATTCCACCATCTGTTGAAGAAAGCAAAAATTCATAATGGTTATTGTGTGTTCAAAAGGTGGTTTTCGGTATGTCTTCTTCGCACACTTGTATTTGATGATACCCGGATCAAAGGTCCAGCTTTGTAAAGATTTATGCTCCCTTTCATCTAGCAATTCATCTGCTATTGGAATATGGTATTTGTCCTTGATGGTTATACCATTGAGAGCTCGGTAATCAACGCATATTCGCCATGTTCCGTCCTTCTTGCGTACAAGTGGCACCGGTGAAGAATAGAGGTTGCAACTTGGCCGAATAACTCCTGTTTCAAGCATTTCTTTTACAATACTTTCTATTTCATCCTTCTGGAGATATAGATATTGATATGGCCGAGTATTTGTTGGAGGTTTGCCTGAAAGAATCATTATATAATGATCATGCCGACGGGTAAGAGGTAGGTTGTATGGTTCGTCAAATATATCTGAAAATTCAGCAAGCAAAGGAAGTAGGTTTGGATCTTCAATTTGTATTGGCTCTCCCTTAGTTTGCTGCTCAAGTTGTATAAAAAATCTGCTGCATGCTTTATGCAAAACCTTCTCCATTTGTTGTGTGTAAATCGTCATTATGTCGCCCCCATGTTTCCCGTTCAATATCACCTGTTTCTCCTTACTGTAAAATTTCATAATTAGTTGCATAAAATTCCAAGAAATATCACCTAATGTCATCAACCATTTAATTATGAACATGGCCTTATGATCATCAAGAGGGAGAAGGAAGAAATCTGCAATTATCTCTTGGTCCTGCAGCAATAGTTTCTCCTGCAGGCGCCTACGATCACAATTCAAAATCCGTCCGTCGACGACCTTAACGTCAAACCTACTGCAATTCTCAATAGGTAAGGCCATCTGGATAGCAACCTTACTATTTAGAAAGTTATTAGAACTGCCCGTGTCGATGAGAACAATGATCGGTTGTTGTTTGAGAAGGCCTCCAACTTTCATCGTTTCCGGGTTTGAGTAGTCGGCTAGTGCATGTACCGTAACTTCAGTCGGTTGTGGCTCTTCTTCTGCATCTTCTTCTTCATGTTCAAGGTTCTCTTCTAGATGTTCAATGACCTCTTCTTCTATTGGTTCAATCATAAGAAGTCTCTCTTTACTACAGCGATGCTCACGGCTCCACGGCTCGTCACAATGCCAACATAACCCCTTCGTAGATCGCTCCCGAAGCTCTTCTCTTGTTAACCTCTTTGGTGTAGGGACTTGGTCAATAGTAGGGGGGGCTGAGGGCTTCAATATTACTGGTTGAGGAGCGACCCTAGTCCTCCGAGCTTCATGGTTCAATTGCTCCTCTTGATGTCGTGCAAAAGAGATGGCTGCCATAAGCATATACGGTTGTCGCGCTTTAACTTCTCCTCGGATCTCTGGCTTCAAGCCCTCAATGAAGGTCCTCAATAGTTGTTTTTGAGACCAATCATAAGTTTGATTAGATAACCTTTCAAACCTGGTTTGGTACTCCTGAATGGTGGAGGTTTGTCGGATCTTTGCTAGTTGTCCATCAATATTCTCGTAATCGGTTGGTCTGAAGTGGATCAGCAGTCCTTCTTTGAATTGTCGCCATGAAAGGACTCCATAAGTATGTTCAAACCAATCAAACCACTGTATAGCATCCCCTTCAAGATGTATAGCTGGAATTTTCACCATAGATGCATCCGCGGTTCTATGGTACCGAAAATATCGCTCCACGCGCGAGATCCAACCAATCGGGTCTCCTTCTTCCCATCTAGGGAAATCCGCTCTCATGCATGGATAGTTGGGGTTGGTCATAGAGCTTCCCCTCTCTTGGAAGTCATATCTTTGGGCTTGGTGCGATTGGGCAAAGCTCTCTCCTTGATGTGATTTCTTCGGGCTTAGTGGTCGGCCCAATCTGAGTTCGGTAAAGGGCGTCCGAATCTTATCCTGCATTCGCGCCTCGAAGGCTTCGAATTTAGCATTGATTACCTCCTCAGATGCCATAGTATATGCCACCAAATCTGTGATGTTAAGATCTCTCTTTTGTTGTTGGGTTAAAGGCATGTATTGGTTGAGAGAGCTGATGGTCGAAAGGGTTGGTAGATCGGTGGATGTAGGCTACGGTTTAGGCTTGTTTTGTGGCTAATTTGGGTGCAGTTTGAGGGTGTAGTTTGGTGGAGTTTTAGGGCTGTAGATGAAAGTTTTGGATCTGTGGTAGATGGTAGCAAAGGTTTGATAGAAATAAGTGGAAGTTGCAGCAAGTATGTGCTGTCTTGTAAGAGTAGAATTATCATCGAAGAAACAACGGTTTCTCGACGTAAATTCCACCAAAAACTTGAGAGAATTGAGGAGAGAATTGATAGCAAAATCACAGTTTATATGACAGTAATGATATCTAATTTAATCAAGAAAATTTTGGTAGTATAACAGCAAGGAAATTGGTGCAAGTTGAGATTGCAGAATTCTCGTCGAAAAATTTCAGCGGGTTACGACAAAAATTTGCAGCCACATAAAATCGTTTTTAGAGATGAATTTCTTAATAGATCAATCTTAGAAGGAAGCCAAGATGATCTATGAATTGTATAAGAAATTTCATTCAAAAAAGATTGCAAATAGATGGGTTAAGGCAACAATATGCGGCTGAAATTTTCTGCAGCACAGATTTTTAGGTATAGCAGATTGGATGTAGAAGATCAGTGGTTTATATTGAGAATTTTTTGATGAAACTAAATGGAAATCCACTGTTAGGAAGTGTCAAAGCTATCATAAAAATTTCGTAGAGATTTGGATAGAAACAATGTAGTATCAAGATCAAACAAACAGTGCTATGCGGCTGAAATTTTATAGTGCAGATTTTCAAGTATAGCAGATTTGACGTAAAAGATCAATGGTTTATATTGAGAATTTTTTGAAAAAACTAAAGGGAAATCTGCTGTTAGGAAGTGTCAAAGATGTCATAAAAATTTCATAGAAATTTGGATAGAAAAAGCATAGTAGCAAGATCAAATAGATGGTACTATGCGGTTGGAATTCTGCAATGTATCTTTCGTCGTAGAGATGAAAACTTTGTGACGAAAGGTTTATGCAGCAATATAGGAATAGTTTTTTTTTTTTTAGATTTTCAAATAAGGATAACTAAATTGCAGTAGCAGTAAGGTAGGAAACCAAAACCTGTTGCAATTCACGGGGAGATCAAAAGATGATCCGCGGTGGTGGAGATGATGGCGAAATTCGACGACGATCTTTTAAGCAATTGTGGGAATTGCTTTGGGCGGTTGTGGAGGGCTGATGGATGGCAGTAGAAGGGCAGCGAGATGCCAAGAACGCTGCTCTGATACCAGGTGTTAGAACCCTTGCAGATTCTAAACTTGGGGTTGATCTCTTTAGGGGATCGGCCTCCTTGGAACTCTATAGGGGTTCCTCCCTCCAAATTACTGCTCAAAGGCTGCAGAAAATATTCATCTATTGGTTATCAAAAGAGAAGGAATACATGGCTATTTATAGGGCTTCTAAACCCTAACTCCTAATAGGACTCCTACTTAAGACTTTTACTTCTAACCAACTCCTAATAAAACTCCTACTCAAGACTCATATTCCCTTACAACTCCTAATTCTTCTCTAAGAAAAAACCTCCTACATGAATGCCCCTCTCAATTAGGACTCTCCTAGCTAGAGTCCTAACAGAATGTCCCTCTTAATTAGGACTCTCCTAGCTAAAGTCCTAACATTTTTACATGAATGTCCCTCTCAATTAGGACTCTCCAAGCTAGAGTCCTAACACAATCCCCTCGAAGCGATCAAGGAGGGCCGATCCCCTCGAAGCGATCAAGGAGGCCGATCCCCTCAAAGTGATCATCCCCTTTCTCTTCATCTTTTTTACAATAAGACTTTAGGGTCTTATCACAGTAGTAGATCTAAATCTATATCTAAATCCAGACATAGAAATTTGGAGTGCAGATATTGTCATAAAATGGGACACATTAAGGCTGATTACTTTAAATTAAAAAATAAATTAAAGCAAAATGAAAAAATATTGAGAAAACTACTGAGTCCGCTGAAACTAGTGTAGCAGTTGATGAGAATGTTGGAAATATTTTCTTTGCTACTGATGACAGGACGATGTCTAAAAATGAACGGATTTTAGATTCGGGTTATTCTTATCACATATGTCCTAATAGAGATTTATTTTCCACATATGAATCTTGTAATGGTGGAATTATTTTGATGGGCAATAATGCCGCATGTGATGTTGTTGGTAGAGGCATAATCCGAATTAAAATGCATGATGGTATTATGAGGATGCTTACTAATGTTAGACATGTTCTTGAATTAAAAAAGAATCTCATCTCTTTAGGCACCCTAGAGGCTCTTGGGTGTAAATATGCGGCTGAAGATGGAGTTATGAAAGTTTCTAGAAGTGTCTTTATTGTTATAAAAGCTTGTAGGTTTGGTAGCTTATATATTTTGTAGGGAACTACTATCACAGGCTCGGTTGTAGTCTCGTTATCATCATTGTCTGATTCTGACATCACCAAATTATGGCATATACGTTTGGATCATATGAGCGAAAAAGGTTTGAGAATATTGAGCAAAAGGGGTCTTCTTTGCGGATAGAGTATTGGGCCACTAGATTTCTGTGAAC
Source organism: Musa acuminata AAA Group (assembly GCF_036884655.1). NCBI lineage: Eukaryota > Viridiplantae > Streptophyta > Magnoliopsida > Zingiberales > Musaceae > Musa > Musa acuminata. The sequence continues at coordinate 15,485,089 of NC_088329.1, read as the reverse complement.
ACTGCATTTTTGGAAAGCATAAAAGAGTCAGCTTCAATTCTCTAATAGTTCGCAAAACAAAAGATTCTCTTGACTATATTCATTCAGACCTTTGGGGTCCAGCTCGTGTTCAGTCTAAGGGTGGTGCCAGGTATATATTGACTTTCATTGACGATTATTCCAAGAAAGTTTGGGTTTATTTTCTGAAGCATAAAAATGATATTTTTCTAACCTTTAAATAATGGAAGGCTTTGATTGAGAAGCAAACATATAAACATATTAAGCGGCTTTGAATAGATAATGGCATAGAATTTTGTGAAGGTGACTTTGATGAATTCTGCAAAAATAAAGGAATTGTTGGGCATCACACTGTTAGGATGACCCCTCAGCAAAATGGTGTGGTCGAACGTATGAACAGCACACTCTTGGAGAGAGCAAGGTGTATGATCTCAAATGCAGGGTTGACAAAGGACTTTTGGGCAAAGGCGATTAATATGGCCTATTACGTTGTCAACCGCGCTCCTTCTGTAGCACTTAATTTTAAAACTCCAGAGGAAGTTTTGTCAAGTACTCCTATTGATTACTCTGATTTAAAAATTTTTCGATGTCCAGCATGCATGCATGTAAATGAAGGAAAATTAGAGCCTCGAGCTAAAAAGTGCATTTTCCTTGGGTATGCTTCTAGGGTGAAAGGATACATATTATGGTGTTCTAATCCCAAATCCCCAAAATTTGTAATTAGTAGATATGTTACTTTTGATGAATTATCTATGTTATCTTCCAAAGAGGAATCTACTAGTTGTATAAATAATAGTGCTCAGAAGTAGGTAGAGCTTGAGATTAGTAGTTCTGATTCTTTTCAGTCGAACTCTTCTACTAAAGAATACTAGTAGATGGTCCTAAGTCTACTGATGAAGATGATCCAGAGGAAGAGCAATATTCCATAGCCAAGGATAGACCACGGAGAGATATTTGACCACTATAAAGATATGCAAATTTGGTTGCATATGCTTTGTCTATTGCAAAAGAAACAAGTGAAGTTGGTGAGCCTACTACCTACTCAGATGTAGTTTCTTGTGATAATTTCACTAAGTGGTTGATTGCAATGAATGAAGAAATTGAATCTCTCCATCAGAATAGAACTTGAGATCTTGTGAAGCCGCATTCGAGTAAAAAAATTGTTGGATAAAAATGGGTCTTCAAAAGGAAGGAAGGTATTCCAGGGGTTGAAGATGCAAGGTACAAAGCACGATTGGTTGCAAAGGGCTATAGTCAAGTACATGGTGTTGATTTTAATGACGTATTTTCACCTATTGTTAAACATTGCTCTATTCGTGTTTTGCTTCCTTTAGTTGTTATGTATGATTTGGAATTGGAGTAACTTGATGTCAAGACAACTTTCTTACATTGTGAACTTGAAGAACAAATATACATGGAGCAACCTCATGGATTTGAAGTTGACAATAAGGAAGACCATGTTGACTTGTTAAAGAAATCCTTATACGGATTGCAGTAGTCTCCAAGACTGTGGTATAAGAGGTTTAATTCTTTTATGTTGGGTCATGGTTACACGAGGAGCATGTATGATAACTGTGTCTACTTCCGGAAGTTAACTGATGGCTCTTTTGTGTATTTGTTGCTTTATATTGATGACATGCTTATTGCAGCTAAGAATTTGTCCAAAATTCACACTTTGAAAATGCAACGAGTAGTGAATTTGAAATGAAAATTTTGGGAGCAGCTAAGAAAATTCTTGGCATGGAGATCAAAAGAGACTGAGGAGTTGGAAAATTTTTTTTGACTCAGAAAAATTACCTCGAGAAAGTCATGGAAAGGTTTAGCATGAAAAACGCTTAGTGAGTACTCATCTTACTAGCCATTTTCGGCTATCTACTGCTCAGTCACCACAGTCAGTTGAAGAGGAAGAATATATAGTGCAAGTTCCATATTCCAATGCCATTGACAGTATTATGCATGCAATGGTTTGTACTCGTCCAGATATTTCACAAGCAGTCAGTGTGATTAGCAGATATATGTCTCGCCCGGGTAAAACACATTAGCAGGCTGTGAAGTGGATTCTCAGATACTTGCAAGGGACTTTAACTGCTTGTTTGGAGTTTGGGAAAAATTGTGACACTTTGGTTGGTTTCGTCGACTCTGATTATGTTGCGGAACTTGATAAACGAAGATCTTTGATAGGCTATGTTTTTTGCGTTGGCAGTTGTGCAGTTAGTTGGAAAGCTTCCTTATAACCTGTTGTGGCTTTATCTACTATAGAGTCAAAATATATGGCAGTGACAGAGGCCATATATTATGGTTAAGAGGTTTGTTCGGCGAATTATGTCTGCATCTAGGTGTTACTACAATTTACTATGATAGTCAAAGTGCTATTTATCATGAGAGGATGAAACACATCGATGTGAAGTTTCATTTTATTCGGGATACCACTACTGAGGGAAAGGCCCTTGTTCAGAAAATTCATACGAAGGACAATCCAGCTAATATGCTTACAAAACCTCTTCCGATTTATAAGTTCAAGCAGTGCTTGGACTTGGTTGGTGTTCATTGTTGGTGATTGCCCGTTGGGGCTTTTGTGAAGAAGGTAAGTAAGTTTTGTTAATTGTCAATGTTGGGACATGCGAAGTGGAGATTTGTTAGTTTGGTAAGTCCTACATAGTCCCACATTGGGAAAATCAAGCTTGTTATCTCCTATTGCAACTATAAATAAGGGCCTGGGCGTTGAAGTCAGATGCACCACAAGAAAAACCTAATTATTTGCTTTGGGTTTAATTTCTATTAAGTCCACACTTAGTTAAAATAGTTTGGGCTTATAATTTGGGCTTTTCTTATTTAGTAGTTTCAAGCGTTTTATGACCTAGGAACATTTTCCTAAGGCATTTGTAATTGTCCCTTTTATAGTAGAGTTTTGCTCCTCCTCCGTCCATAGACGTAGATCAATTGACCGAATCACGTAGAATCTTTTGGTAACAATGACAATAACAAAAATCGTTGTTGAGAAATTCGGAACATATCAATGGCAGATGAAATGCTTCGGAACATCTTAATGGCATATGAAGAATTTTAGAGTATATCAATGGCAAAGGAAGTATTTCGAAGCATATCATTGGCATATGAAATGTTACGAAGAATATCAATGGCATATGAATTATTTTGGAGCATATCAAGGATGTATGAAATGTTTCAAAGTATATCAATAACAAATGAAACATTTCGGAACATATCAATGATAGATGAAATGCTTTGTAACATATCAATAGCATATGAAGCATTTTGGAGTATATCAATGGCATAGGAAGTATTTCGGAGCATATCAATGACATATGAAATGTTACGGAGCATATCAATGGCATATGAAGCATTTCGGAGCATATCAAGGATGTATGAAATGTTTCAGAGTATATAAATGATAAATAAAATATTTTAGAACATATCAATGATGGATGAAATGCTTCGGAACATATCAATGGCATATAAAATAATTTGGAGCATATCAATGACATAGGAAGCATTTCGGAACATATCAATGGTGTATGAAATGTTACGGAGCATATCAATGGCATATGAAGAATTTTCGAGCATATCAAGGATGTATGAAATGTTTCAGAGTATATCCATAACAAATAAAATATTTCAGAACATATCAATGATGGATGAAATGCTTCGGAACATATCAATGGTATATGAAGCATTATGGAGCATATCAATAGCATAAGAAGCATTTCTGAGCATATCAATAGTGTATAAAATGTTACAGAGCATATCAATGGATATGAAGTATTTCGGAGCATATCAAGGATGTATGAAATATTTCAGAGTATATCAATAACAAATGAAACATTTCCGAACATATTAATGACGGATGAAATGCTTATGAACATATCAATGACATATAAAGCATTTTGGAGCATATCAATGGCAGATGAAATATTTCAGAACATATCAATGGCAAATGAAATGCTTCAAAAACTATCAAGGGCATATGAAGCATTTCGGAGTATATCAAAGAACAAATACGAAACAGAAGCTCAAACGTCGCATTTGACGTTACACACATTTCATTCTTATTGAAAGCACATATAGAAACACATAACCAAAGCTCTGGATACCATATCAAATAGATAGAAGGTGAAGTGGGATCCCAAATATAATCTCCCACATCTGGGAGCATCATCCATCCATGTTTGGATGAAGCCAGAGGTGGCTGGCAGAGCATCGCGGGCTCTAAGCATATACCCTTTACCATTTCTGGCAAAGGTCTAGATAATCTCTTTATCATTTCTTGCAAAGGTCCAAATAATCCCTTTACTATTTCTAGCAAAGGTCCAAATAATCCCACAAATACCAGAGTACAAAAGGGTATTGTGAACAATAAATTTGGGCATATTGGAGACATATGCGGAACAATGAAATGCATGTGCCTATACCAAATATTACGATACAATCATGAACTTTATATAATAGATTCAAGTATACACATGATTGAAGGAAAAGAGTATATAGGGATTCAAAGTAATAATGTAAAGCTCATCTGAAGTAAGGATGTTGGCTGAAATCAATTTCCAAAGAGATGAAACAAGAACAGGCGGAATCGATCAAAGTTTGATTCTGACATAATTTGAGAGACACATTGCATGAATTATTTGGATAACCAATTATGCTCTAATTTATCCAAAATAGAGATCATTTGAAAGATATATCAATCTACATTTAGAGAAATCAAGTTTTGTATGAATTGGAGATTCTAACATTGAGTTATCAACAGTTTAGTAACCAAAGGTCAGAGAACATTATCTCTGTTTTGCAGAATTCATAGAGTTGATTTGAATAGATGATTCAATAGGCATTTATACTCCAAATCATTCAAATGAGATATGCACAGAAAGATCTATGAGTCTAGTTTCTGACTAATTATATTTTTCATAGATCAGAGTTTTCAACAGAGAGTTATAAGTAACAGAGTTCTTAGGGTCAATTGAAATAACAGTTTGGATTGACAAGTAGACTCCAAATTTACCATTATAGGTGTCAAAAGAAAGAAGTGCGAGTCTATTTTCGGATAAATTTAGTTTTTCCTATATCCAAAATTGCTGCAGAAAGTTATGGCTAGAACAATATAAAAATGTCAAATCTTTTAGAAAAATTTTAGATTCATAATTTTGTTCCCAAACGAAAGAAATATCATGTAGGAAGTCAAAATCTTCTAAAATTTTTAGGATTAAGATGAAATCAGAGATCAAGAGTTCTGTAGAAAGGGGTTAGAACACTTTCCTTAAAATATCAAGCCAAGGCAGCTTTTTCTTCCTTTACTTCAATTCCTCTTCCTTCTCTTCTCAAACTTATGCTGCAGCATCTTAAGTTTATATTTAGTTTCTCCTTTAAAGCATTTGATTTGGCTAATATAAGGATTTGCTAGGTGGCAAGCATGCATGAAAGAAGCCCATGTGCCATTCTTAGAACAAACATAGGTGGCACCATCCTTAGGTTACTAGTGACACATGTCCTCCATATTTTTTTTTTGTTAAAACTTAATATGAATCTTTCACAAATCATATCTAATTTTTAATATTTACATTTAGGTCCCTATATTACAAATAAGACCTTATAAAATTTTAAAAAATGAGGAGTGTTACAAATGATACAATTCTTACCGTGGTTGACCGCCTTATAAAGTATACTCACTTTTGCGTTGTTTGTAATCCCTACACTGCTTCTAGTATTACATGAATCTTTATAGAGAATATTATAAAATTACATGGGATGCCGAGATCTATTGTAAGTGATCGTGATAGGGTCTTTACATGCATATTTTGGATAGAGTTATTTCAGATGCAGGGCACTAAATTGAAAATGAGTATGGCGTATCACCCACAAATCGACAACTAGACAAAAGTGGTGAACAAGTGCTTGGAGACATACCTTAGATGTTTCACTAGTGACTGGCCAAAAGAGTGGACAAAGTGGCTTTCTTGGACCAAGTGGTGGTATAATATAACTTATCATTCATTCATAAAATGTACTCCCTATGAGGCTATGTATGGGCGACCTCCCCCTATGATCCAAAATATGTGTTAGACACCTCTAAAGTAGAACAACTAGATAGAGAACTACAGGACAAAGACAAAATGCTGAAGTTACAAAAAGATAATCTCACTATAGCTCAAGCAAGGATGAAACAACAATATGATCAACATAAAAGAGAAAGAGAATTTTCAATAGGAGATTGGGTCTTCCTATGGCTCTAACCAAACAAGCAAATATAAATCTAGACTAGAGTATCTATGAAGCTTTTACCATGGTTCTATGTGTTGAATCTCGTATTTTGATGATGAAACCACTTGATATATATTTATGATTTAATCTGTGTTTTGAGCGATGCAGGACGCTTCTATTAGGATGAGACAATTAAAGCAGGAAAAATCATGTTCTGCCGGAGGAATATGTCAGAAGATTGGACGTCGGGCCGGTGGATCAGTCGACGTATCGACAGAAGGCTTCGGGTCGTGGACTCGGGCATCGGGCCAAGAAGAGTGGGTATTGTACCGAAGATATCGGAGTTGCGGAGTCAACTGGCCGATTGGGCAATAAGCCGCAAGAGAGGACGATGCGTTGAAGAATCGGACAAAGCGTCGAGAGACCAATAACATGCCAGACAACTTGGCTAATTGCTTAAGATTAATTGTCTCGATCGAAGTTTTGTTTTACATGTGTAGGATTAACTATGATGGAAGTAAGACATATAGCAGGAGTTGCACCGGAGTCAAGACTATGATCACGTTGGAGGTTTAAGAGTTCGACGGAAGTCCGGACGGTCGTCAGAGGTTCTGCGGGAACAAATTCGAGAAGTCTAGGAGCTTGCCAAAGAAGTGTTGGGAAATCTTGGGGGCGACATCATATGCGCAGCGGAAGAACAAGAAAATAAAATCCCCGATTCCCAAAGAGATGTTCGTCGTCGTGCGAAGATTGGTGCGCAAAATCCGCGAAACTTAAAACTGCATATAGAGTAGATTGTGTTACCTAGGGAGATTGTATATCCCTATTTCCTTGTAGATCCTTAGGAGAGGGTGAAGGAGGTCAAGCGTCCTCCTCTCTAGCGGTGATCCACACAGTAGGGTTGTGACGACGCTCCTCAAAACTCCAGGCCTACTCTGAGGTGGAGACGGAGAGGAGAATAGGAAAGGCAAGCAAAGGCTCTAGCCTATGAGGCTCTGAATCCCTCCTATTTATAGAGGTCCCCTGTCAAACCCTAATGGGTCCTCCCCTAGTGGGTATTGGATCTGCATCCAATAAGATAAGGGCTCTGTCGGATATCTCATATACGAACCTCTGCTCATCGCAATGCCTACCATATATGTGTGACCCTCTAGGCCCAATATCGAGCTGGCCATGAGTCATACCTGTCAGAACTCCTTCTAACTCAGTGAATTATTATCTCTGTAATAATTCACTTGACTCATCGACTACGGACGTACTTGGCCACTACGCCGTAGTCCCCAAACGATACAGGGGAATCCAATCCATTGGACCTGTTTGTCCTTAGTTACCGTGTACCTATAGTCCCTCATCCATCTAATATCCCAGAGACTATATATTGAGCATGGTGCTGTCAGACCCATACGGTTTTTACTCGAGTCTCGCTCTAATCGGATTCTTCTAGAGAACTCTTTCTCTCTCAACCCAAATGACCCTAGCTAGGGATTTGTCTGAGCAAGAACACATGGGATATTCCTCTCATGACGCCGAGAGTGGATGATCCTCTATCGACACTCAATAGCTCTCGTAAGGTCGACTACCACTCCTAATGACCAACTGTACTAGATCTGGGATAGCCGAACCTATAAGTCTGGTATCAAAGAGTGGAGCACTCATACAGGACATCCTTGGTGTCTCAAGTCTAAGGACCAGATACACCACCAGGACTACGGAATCGTTGTTTGACAATAAGGCATCATCAACCATCCAGCATTCCGTAAGCGGATCAATCAGTGAACTCATTCTCCAATGAGCACCTGTACTGTATCCCTAGTGTCCCTACACGAGCAGCTATGAGACTAGCTGCATCCATCATATAGATGGGTATACAGCACACCAGTCTGTCCGGTTATCACGATGTCCCTCTCGAGTAACCTGTGACCGGGATTATTTAGGATCTGTGTTCAAAGGTGAATCGATCTCATTATCATGATCTCATCACGATCCGATTCCCATTGCAGAAATCCAAGAACATCACAATATATATATATGCACATATGCAATAGTTATAAAGTGATATACGCCAAAATATAATAAGCAAAAAGATTCTGTATCAAGTCACATGTGCCATCACTCATGTGATTGGCTTGCTGGGAACCTATGACTAGCAAGAAGCTCATCGGAACTTGCCAAGTGAATCGTCGCAAGTCTAGGAGTTTGCCGGAAGTCCACCAGAGCATCGCCGAAGGTTCGTCGGATGTTCGCCAGAAGTTCGCCGGAAGAAGCGATTGATGCATCGGAGCAAGTTGCAGTAAATGTCTTAAGAAATATCGTAGTTAGCATGTAGATTAAGTTAGGAATGGGAGGTGATCCCATTAACTTAATCTGAGGGCAATTAGGCCCTTGATAGACCCAAATTGGGCCGAATGGATTTACCTATTTGGACTAGAATTCCTGCTAGGCAGTGGCACCATCAGGGTCGGTAGTGGCACCGCCCAGGAGATGGTCTCCCAGGAAAGCTGGGCGGTGCAACCGCCCAGGTTAGGTGGTGGCACCGCTTGGGCTCAGTCTCTGAGCGAGACTAGGCGGTGCAACCGCCCTAGTCAGGCGGTGGCACCACCTGGGCTCAGTCTCCGAGCGAGATTGGGCGGTGCAACCGCCCCTGTGAGGCGGCGGCACCGCCCAAAGGCTCAGTCTCCGAGCTGCTAGGCGAATGTACCGCCCCAGTCAAGAGGTAGTACTGCCAGGACCCCGGAAAGGGTAACCAAAGGCATCGAAAATCTAATCTTACTCTGTGATTTTTAGAGCTCAAAAGTGTTGTAATAGCTAGAAGTTCTCCTCCCTCTTTTCTTCCAAGTTTTGATCTGTCAAGAGAGGAGAGAAAAGTTTATAAGGGTTGTCTCCTAAGTCCGTCAAAAGGAGTGAAACTGTAAAAGGGTGGTTGGCCTTCGCCTATTGAAGGAAGGCCTCTATTGGACATCGGTGACCTCATCGGAGGAGGAAGCCAAAAGTGGATGTAGATCAAGATTGACCGAACCACTCTAAATCTCGGTTTGCATTTACTTTCTGTTATCTATCTTATCTGCAAACTACCTTCATAGCTTTAATTTAACTATACTTCACCTAATCTAAGTTAAAGCAACTTCCGAATCGGCTTTCAAACCGAAATCGCTTTTATCGTACGTACGTCATATTTTGGTTTGCAATTACATTCTGTTCTCTATCTTAATTGCAAACTATCTCTATATCTTTACTTTAACTGCATCTCGCTTGATCACAAGTTAAAGTGATTTCTGAATCGGCTTTCTTACCAAAATCATTTTTATCGTACGAACATCGTTTTAAATCGTCGAAAGTTTTCCGCTACCTTAGTGCTCTTGATCCTAACACTACGGACCCTACCAAATTTTGGAGGGCATTGGAGCAGTAGCATACAGATTGGACTTACCTGCCAGCTCTCGAATTAATCTAGTCTTCTATGTGTCATGTTTAAATCTCAAGTTGGGACAAAATGAGATAGCCCAAAGTCATCTACCAAATATGACTACCCAAGGAGAACTCCAGATCTAACTAAGTGTCATTATTGATCGACGGATCGTGACTCGACGGTAATGACCCACTACTGAAGTGCTAATACAGTTGTTGAACCTATCAGCAGAAGATGCCACTTAGGAGAACTATAACAACTTGAAGATCAAATTCTCAGAATTCATGGAGCATCAAGCTCGAGGACAAGGCTAATTTGAAGAGGGTAAGTTCATTAGGACTCCTAGCTAGGAGATTCCTAATTATGTTTCATTAAAAGGGGTATTCATGTGAAACCTATCGAAGAGGTTGACCAAGGTTAGGATTAGTTTAGAGGTTACTTCTTAAAGAAGCATTAGGAGTTGGTTAGAAGTAGGAGTCCTATGAGGAGTTGGTTAGAAGTAGGAGTCTTTAGTAGGAGTCCTATTAGGAGTTAGGGTTTCGAAGCCCTATAAATAGCCATGTATACATCCTATTTTCTCAATGAATAGATCAATTCTTTTAGCAGCCTTTGTGTCACGCCTCTCAAAATATCCATGATATTAAAATTTTCAACACAAACCAATCCAGGATCCAAACTAACATTTGAGGACACTAAAAAACATTCTATCAAATTCACATCTATGAAACCTGTGCATTTTATAATCATATATCACATCACTCGATTCACATTTATGTCAACCCAAGCCAACTTAACAAAAATGAACAACATTTATAAATCCATAAGCAAAATAATTTATACAATCAGAACTCCAACTATTCACCACAAGTTCATATCATCATAAGCTAGACTTAACATTCCGAAATTTCAGATAAGAGAGATCTTCTAACACTTTTACATAGTATATCCATTTCGATTCATCGACAACATTTCATTATATACAAAATATGCTTATACAACAATAACATAATAACTAACAAGACTTGCCCATAATTCTGAATAGCTCTCCACTGTCTCAGCCCAATTCAAACATCTCAAAGAGTGACAAGCTGACCTGAAAGATTTATATAATAACGGAGTGAGCTAAAAACAGCTCAGCAAGTGACAAAGCATATCTAGCACGAGAAGGGACAGTTTCAAACAAACAAGATATCACAATGCAAGGCAGAATACAAGAATTCTCGAGGATACCATCTCATTAGATACAAATCATATGTGTCATGTCATTCAAAACATATTTGGTTCATAACAAATGGAGCATAGAGTAATTGGAGTATATCAATAGCATAGGAAATGTTCCAGAGCATATCAACGGAATATGGAACATTTCAAAGCATATCAACAATGAATGAAACATTTCGAAGCATATAAATAACAAATGAAACGTTTCGGAGCTTATCAGTGGAGTATGAAGTGTTCCGGAGCATATCAACGGTGTTTGGAACATTTCGGAACATATCAATGGTATGTGAAGCATTTTGAAGTATATTAATGGCATAGGAAATATTTTGGAGCATATCAATACAAAATATGAAACAAAAGCTCAGACGTCGTACCCTAGCATAGTACATGTGAGGTTTAACTCAGTGGTGGCTCTACGCGGTGATGAGTTCTCGACTCTATCCACGGGTAGCCCTTTCCTACTCGAGCCCTCTCACCCTGCCCAAGTGCTTGGTCGGCTCTGAATTTCATATCAAACAGCTAGATGGTGAAGTGGGATTCCAAACATAATATGGTTCATCCATTTCTGAATGACCACCAAACATAATCTAGAGCATCGTAGGCTCTAAGCACATACCCTTTACCATTTCTGGCAAAGGTCCAAATAATCCGACAAACACCATAGTATAAAAGGGTATTGTGAACAATAAATTGGGACATATTGGAAGCACATGCGGAATAATGAAATGTACATGTGCATTTATGAGTCAATACGATGCAAACATAATCTTTTACAAATGTATTCATATTTGAAAGGAAATGAAAGCAAGAGTATACAAGGATTCCAAGCAATCACATATAGCTCAATTCAAATAAGAAGGTTAGATGAAATCAATTTCCAAAGGAATGAAACCAGAATATGTGAAATCGACCAAAGCTCGATTTCTAGCAGAATTCAAAAGACATATTAAACAAATGATTCAAACTATCAATCGTGCTCCAATTTACTCAGAAATATATCATTGGACAGATATTTCAATCTACTTCCAGATAAAACAAGCTTCATATGAATTGAACCGTCCAACAGAGAGAGTTACAAATAATTTGGTAAATAAGGGTCGTAGAATAAAATCTCTGTTTGGCAGAATTCATAATGTAAGATTCAATAGATAACTGGGCAGGTGTTTGGATTTCAAATCTTTCAATCTATATATCAAAAGAAAGATCTACGAGTCTAGTTTCCAATGAAATCAGTTTTGAACAAATCAAAGTTTCCAACAAAGACTTATAGGCAGCTCGGTATCAAAAGGTCAGAATCTCAAAAGTTGCACAGATTCGAATCGTTACGTCTAAACAAGAGATATATTAAATGCAAGGCTAGAACAATTCAAAGTTCCTCATATTCAAATCAAATATAGAGATAAAATTACAGTAAGGAAAGATCAGGACACTTGCAATAGGAAAGATTAGAAAGCTTGCGATAGGAAGGATCAGAACACTTGCAATAGGAAAGATAAGAACACTTGCACAAGGAAGATCATAATACTTGCAATAAGAAAAATTAGAACAATTACAGAAGAAACGATCGGGAAACTTGCCTTTCAAAGATTTTGATCTGAAGATCCAAAGAAGGTGTCAGCCCAAATTCTTCTACTTTTCCTCTGTGTCCTCTCCCTGTTTCGTTTTCTACATGTCTTCTCTTTTTCCTCCACAACTGCAGCTCATGCAGAACATAGAGGTATAGTCACCTGCTCTCTCTTACTCTCATTCCTCCGTTTTCTTTTTCAAACACAACTGTCGCAGTCATCGCCGCCGCCACTACCACAGTCGTAGCCACGACCTGCGGTCACAACCGCAGCCCCTTCCACTACACTATTTCCTTCCTCCCTTCTCTCATTCCTACTCTTTCTTTCCCAAACACAACTGTCGCAGATGCAGCCGCCACCACCGCAACGGCAATCACGGCCACAGCCCCTTTTTTTTTCCCTTTCCTTTCTTTCTCTTTTCCAAAAGCAGCTGCTGCAGCCACCACCGCTGTCGCAGCTACCGCAGCCAACATCGCAGCCGCAGCCGCAGTCGCAGCCACGGCCGCAGCCACCACAGCCGCAGCCTCTTCTTCCTCCCCTGCTCTGTTTCCTCTCCTTCTCTTCCAGCTACAACTGCCACTGCAGCAGCTGCCTCCCCTTCTCCTCTTCCTCTCTTCTTCCCTTTTCCTTTCTCTTCTTCTTCCTTTCCTTCTCTTCTTTCCCAGCTGCATTGCTGCAGTCACAACCTCAGCCACGGCCGCAGCCTCTTCTTCCTTCCCTGCCCATCTTCCTCTCCTTCTTCTCTTCCAATTGCAACTGCCATCACCACAGCCGCAGCCCCTTCTTCCCCTTCTCTTCTTCCTCTCCTTCCCTTCTCTTCCAACTGCAGCTGCCTTCGCCACAGCCACAGCTCCTTCTTCCCCTTCTCTTCTTCTCCTTCCCTTCTTCCTTCCTCTTCCTCTTTCCCTACCACAGCCGCAGTTGCCACAGCCGCAGCCGCAGCTGCTTCTTTCCCTTCTCCTCTTCCTTCTCCTTCCTTTCTTCTTCTTCTCTTCTTCCTCACCTTCTTTTCTTCCTCTCCTTCTCTTCCAGCTACAGCTGCCACCGCTGCAGCCACAGCTCCTCCTTTCCCTTCTCTTCTTCTCCTCTTCTTCTTCCCTCCTCCTCCCCGGTGTCACACACACCCTCTCCTCTGTTTCCTCTACAGGAAACAGAGGTATCACAACCTCTTCTCCTGCTTCCTCTTCTTCTTCTCTTCCTCTTCTTCTTCTTCTCCTCTTCGAATGCCCCACACCTCTCCTCTGTTTCCACCTGCGGGAAACAGAGGTGCTGCAGCCCTAGCTGCTGCCACCTCTCGCTCCTCTCCCTCTTCCCTTTCTTTTCCCTCTTCTTCTCCCTCTCTTCTTCTTCTTCTTTTCTTCTCTTCTCCCTCTTCTTCCTCCTCTCTTCTTTTCCCTCTTCTTCTTATTTTCTTCTTCTCCTCTTCTTTCTTTCTCCTCCCCAACGCCCCACAGCTCATCGCTGCAGCCCTTGCCATAGCCACCTCCTCTTTTCTTCTTCTTCTGCTTCTCTTCTTCTCCTCTTCTTCCCTTCTCCTCCCCGACGCCCCACACATGAACTCCTCTGTTTCCTCCTACACAAAATAGAGGTGCTATAGCCCTAGCTGCTGCAGCTATCTCGCTTTCCTCTCCATCTTCCCTCTCTTCTTCCTCTTCTTTTCTTCTCTTCTCCCTCTTCTTCCTCTCTTCTTTCCCTCTTCTTCTTCTTTTCTTCTCTTCTCCCTCTACTTCTCTTCTTCTTCTCCCCACGCCCCACAGCTCCTCTCTCTGTCGGGAACAGAGAGCGTGGGAGGCGGTTGGATAAAACCAAATTTTTTAGATTTTTTTATTTTTTTCTTTTTGCAACTTAACAGTCCTTGAAATTTCTATATTTACATATAGGTCCTCCAATTTACATATAAATCCTTATTAAAAAATTTTCAAAAGTGAGGGATATTACACTTTGAGCAACACCTTAGAGGAAGGAACCCCTATAGAGTTCCAAGGAGGTCGATCCCCTAAAAAGATCAACCCCAAGCTTAGAATCCACAAGGTGTCTAATACTCATCGATTGCGGATATACTAGGCCACTATGATGTAGTGCCTAGATGATACAGGGGAATCCAATCATTTGGACCTGTCTGTCCTCAATTACCATGTACCCATAGTCCCTCATCCATCTAATATCCTAGAGACCATATACTGGGTATGGTGCTATCAGACTCATATAGTTTCTAATCAAATCTTGCTCTAATCGGATTCTCCCGGAGAATTCTTTCTCTCTCAATCCGAATGACCCTAGCCAAGAATTTGTCTGAGCACGAATGTCATGCCCCTTAAATTTAATTCTCATTCAGGAGGTATGAACCTAACTCAAAATTGATAATATTATAATTCAACAAACAATCCAAGATCCAAACACACATTTGAGGCCACAAATAAATATTCAAGTCAAAATTCACCTATATAATCCATAATTCATTAAACTTGTACAATTTATAATCATACATCATATCTCTTAATGGTTCATAAAATCCAAAGCCAACTCAACTAAACCATAACCATATTATAAATCCATAAGTGTGGGAATCTATATAATCACAAAACCAACATGTACCACATGTTTATATCATTACACAATTTAAACTTAACATTCCCAAAATCTTGATATGAGAGGTACTTTTCAAACATTTACAAGATACATCAATCCAGATTTGTCATTAATATTTCATTATATACAAAATGTACTTATAGATCAACCACCTTTCAACTATGAAAGATTTGCCCTAAAAATCTTCTAGCCTTCCACTACTTCAGCCCAATTTAAACATTTTAACGAGCAACAAGCTATCCTAAAAAAAAATTATATAGCAATGGAGTGAGCATATAAAACTCAACAAGCGACTAATATATCCATGGAAAAACGGACAGTTTCGAATAAATAAGGTTTCAAAATACAAGATAGAGAAACAAGAGTTCAAAGATAGCCACTCGTCGAATGCAGAATTACAATGTCGTATCGTTCGAAGCATGGTTTGTTCATAACAATGGAGTAAGGGCTAATCAGAGTATATCATTGACATAAGGAGCATATCCATGACATATGGAATATTTCAAAGTATATCAAAGATGTATAAATATTTCAAAGTATATCAAAGAAAAAATCTGAAATAGAAGCTCAAATAATACATATGATGTCACATTCATTTCATTCTTATCCAAAACGCATATAGAAACACATAACCAAAGCTTTGGATATCATGCCAAACATATCGAAGGTGAAGTGAGATCATAATATAATATAGTTCATCTATTTCTAAATGACCACCAAATATAAGTCTCCCACGATTGGGAGCTCCATCCACCCATGTTTGAGTAAAGTCATAAGGGGGCGACAGAGCATCGCGGGCTCTAAATATAACTCCATTTACTATTTATGGCAAAGGTTCATATTTATCTCAAAAACACCAAATACAAAAGGATAGTGTGAACAATAAAATTGGGATATATCGAAAACACATACGGAACAACGGAATGCATGTGCCTTTATGAAACATTACGATACAAACATGAGCTTTATATAATAAAATTAGGTATATAAATAATTAAAGGTCTAGAGTATATAAGAACTTAAAGCAATAATGTAAAGCCTAATTGAAGTGAGAATTTTTGCTGAAGTCAATTTCCAAGGAGAAGAAACAAGAATAGGCGAAGTCAACCAAAGCTTGATTCTGGTAGAATTTGAGAGGTAAATTGTATGAATTATTTGGATAATCAATTATACTTCAATTTATACAAAATAGGTATCATTCAAAGATCTATTAATCTAGTTTTAGATAAATTAAACTTTGCATGAATTGGAGATTACAACAGGGAGTTACAAATAATTTCATAGCCAAAGGTCCAAAAACATCAGCTCGGTTTTACTGAATCCACAAGGTCGATGAAAAAAGATTTTTCAGTTCACATTTTATTCAAAAAATTTCAAGTCATATGAGCTCAGAAATATTTTTGAGTCTAGTTTCAAATAAATCATACTTTGCATTAATCTTAGTTCCCAGCAGAAAGTTATAAGTAGTTTAGCAATGAAAGGTCAGAAATTATAATCCCTGTTTTGCAAAATCTATAGGGTTAATTGAAATGGAAGTCTGAGTATGCATTTGAACTCCAAATCATTCATCTAGGTATCCAAAAAAAGATATTTGAGTCTACTTTCAAATAGATTAGGCTTTGCCTAAATCAGAGTTTGGTGCTAAAAGTTAGGTATAAAACAATGTATAGAGGTCAGATTGCTGAAAAATTATAGATTCATGGCTTTGTATCAAAACGAAAGAAATGTCTGGTGCTAAGTTGAAATCTTTCAAATTATGTAGAAATAAAATAAAAATAGAGATTAGAATTACTGTGGGATGGGGTTAGAACACTTGCCTTAGAAAAGTTTGATTCCCAAATGTGGGGAAATTGATGCAAAACCTCAAGCAAAGCTTCTTCTTCTTCTTCTTCTTCTTCTTCTTCTTCAATTCTTCTTCCCTTCTCTTCTCAAACCCATGGTTGCAGCAAGTATCCCTCAGCAAGTATCCCTCCTTTCTTAAGTTTTCCTTTAATCTCTCATCTAATTACTTGGGTTTGGCTAACACAAGGGTTACAAGGTGGCAAGCTATTAGGACTCTAGCTAGGAGAGTCCTAATTGAATTTCATTGAAAGGGGCATTCATGTAAAACCTACCTAGCTAGCCCCAATTAAAGAGTGAAGAGGCTGGCTAAGGTTAGGATTAGTTTGGAGATTGCTTCTTAGAGAAGCTTGGTTAGAAGTAGGAGTTTTGAGTAGGAGTCATATTAGGAGTTGGTTAGAAGTCGGAGTCTTGAGTAAGAGTCCTATTAAGAGTTAGGGTTTAGAAGCCCTATAAATAGTCATGTATTCATCCTCTTTTCTTAATGAATAAATGAATCCTTTTAGTAGCCTTTAAGCAGGAACCTAGAGGAAGGAACCCCTATAGAGTTCCAAGGAGGTCGATCCCCTAAAAATATCAACCCCAAACTTAGAATCCACAAGGGTTCTAACACTTGGTATTAGAGCAACATTCTTGGCATCTCACTGCCCTTCCACAGCTATCCATCAGCCCTCCACAGCTACCCAAAGTAATTCCCACAATTGCTTAAAAGATCATCGTCAAATTCTATCGTAATCTCCATCACTACAAATCATCCTTTGATCTCCTAGTGAATTGCAACAGATTCTGGTTTCCTACCTTACTGCTGCCGCAATTTGGTTAGCCTTATTCAAAATCTAAAAAAAAAATTGTTCCTATATTGCTGCATAAACTTTTCATCGTAAAGTTTTCATCTCTATGACGAAAGATGCAATTGCAGAATTCCAACTGCATAGCATAGTTTGTTTGATCTTACTACTGCATTTTTTCTATCCAACTCTCTATGAAATTTTTATGACAGCTTTGACACTTTCTAATAGCGGATTTTCCTTTGGTTTCATCAAAAAATTCTCAATATAAATCATTGATCTTTTACATCCAAGCTGCTACACTTTTGATGTAAAAATCTGCTGTAGTACCTTTCCTTGATCCTCAATTTTTCCGAACCTTCCACCACCCCATGCCATTAACCCATTAATAGAAAAAAGATAGGGACATCTATAATCTATAAGCATATGCTATGGCTTCTCAAGATCTAATTGATGCCAAATTTGAAGCAATGGAATCTCGGATTGAATCATGGCTTGAATCGCACTTGGAGGACAAATTGTGCGCTTTGTTTGTAGAATTTAGAATTGGACCACCGAGTCCAACCAAATTTCAGCAAGGAGAGAGTTCAAAGAGGCCTTTAAAGAAGGAGGGACAGCCCTCAGACATGCTTCAGCCATGCATGAGGGTGGTATTCCTGCGATGGGAAGAAGGAGACCAGGCGGGGAGGATTTCGCGCATCGAACATTACTTTTTTTACTACCGAACATCGGATGATGCTATGGTGAAAATTGCTGTCATTCACCTTAAATGAGATGCTATACAATGGTACAATTGGCTGGAATACAATCATGGGGCTCCAACGTGGAATCAATTTAAGAACGCATTGTTGAATCGTTTTGGACCTACGAAGTATAAAAATATCGATAGCTAACTCGCAAATATTCAACAAACCTCTATGATTCAAGAGTATCAAACTAGGTATGAGAAGCAATCATACCTTGCTCATGATTGGACTGACCATCAATTGTTAGGAACATTCATCGAAGGATTCAAGCCAAAGATAAAAGGGGAGGTTAAGGCCCGGCCGCTCCGTACCGTGACAACTGCAATTTCAGTCACCCAAATACAAGAAGAACAGCTCATCCAAGATGCTTAGAGGATGAGAACCTCTCTAAGGCCTATGGCATATAAACCTCCTTCTGCTACCAATCATCCTTAGCTGCCAGAAGAATTGACAAGTGAAGAACTTCGTGACCGATCAGCAAAGGGGCTGCCTCCTACTGATTGAACCTCTTGAAGACATGGAGGAGGAGGTCCAGGAGAATGAGGAAGAGGTCGTGGATTAAGAACAAAAGTTGGTTGATATTATGATGCATGCCCTTGCCGGTTATACGAACCTGCAAATGATAAAAGTGGGAGAACTTCTGAAGCAACAACCTATCACCGTTCTTATTGATGTCGGGAGCACTAATAATTTTATGAACAGAAAGGTTGTTGTTCGGATGGCCTTACCTATCAATAATTGCAGCAGGTTTGATGTTAAGGTTGCTGATGGACGAATTTTGAAGTGTGATCGTAGGTGCCCACGGGTGAAACTGTTGCTGCAAGACCAAGAGATAATTGCATATTTCTTTCTCCTCAATCTTGATGATTATGAGGCCATGCTCAGCATCAAATGGCTGATGACATTGGGTATTGTTTCCTAAAATTTTATGAAACTAATTAGAAAATTTTATAGTAAGGGGAAACAAGTGATACAACACGGGAAACGGGGGGGCGAAGCAATGATGATTTACACACAATGAATGGGGATGGTTATTTACAAAGCATGTAGTGGCTTTTTGGTACAACTTGAGCAGAAAACTAAGGGAGAGTGAATAAAATTTAAAGATCCAAACCTACTTCCTTTTCTTGTTGAATTTTTAGATATATTTGATGAACCACACAACCTACCTCATACCCGTCGGCATGATTATTGTATAACGATTCTTCCAGGCAAACCTCCGGCAAATACTCAACCATATCGGTATCCACGTCTCCAGAAGGATAAAATAGAATGGATTTTAAAATAGATATTCAAAATAGGAGTTATTCGTGTTGAATCTCGGATTTTGATGATGAAACCAATTGATAGTGTTTGTGATCTAATATACGTTTAAGTGACGTAGGGCTAACGTCAATCAGAAAAGACAAATTGATTAAAGCAGGAGGAATCGAACGTTGGGCTATAGCAAACATATCAGAAGATTAGATGTTGGGCTAGAGGAATGGTCGATGTATCAGTATAAAGCTCCGGACGAAGCATCGGAAGAACCAATGACATGCCGGACAACATATGATTCACTTGTAATCAATTATATCTAGATTGAGTTAGCTTGGAGTCTAATTGAGTTAGTTTAGAATGTAATTAGACCAACTCAATTAGAGGCCAACTAGGCCCAAAATATAATTATTTTAGGCCAAGAGAAAGGCCCATTCAGTGACCCAAGTTTGGGATGTGTTGGGCTAAGTAAAAGGCCCAAACAGTGATCAAATAAGTGAAACCGTCATGGTACAGTCTCCGAGACTATGTCAGGTAGTGGTACCACCAGTCTGGGCAATGGTACTGCCCAAACACAGTCTTCGAGATACTGTCAAGCGATGGTACCGCCTAGTGTCAGGGTGTCAGGCAGTGGTACTACCAAACTTGGCGGTGGTACCGCCCAGTGTTAGTGCTGCAAGTAATGGTACCGCCCAGCTCAAGTAGTGGTAACGCCCGTACCAGGGAGACTATAAATACCCCTCAAATCCTAGGTTAACATACATAAGCATAGAGAGTTTAAAAGTGAGAAAATGCTATAGTAATCACTTGAGAAATCCCCTTCTCTAAGTTCTAAGTTTAGAATTCTGTTTAGAGATGAGTGTGTGCTTATAAAGGTTGTCTCCTAAACCTATGAAAAGGAGAAGAGGGGTGTAAAAGGATAGTTGGTCTTCGCCTATTGAAGGAAGACCGATAGTGGATGCCGGTGGCCTCGACGGAAGAGGAATCGGGAGTGGATATAGGTCACGATGATTGAACCACTATAAACTCGGTTTGCATTTCTTTTAAGCAATTTACTTTAACTTCAAACTGCCTTCTTATTGCTTTCACTATGCTTCCTTACACTTCCAAATTAACATCTTCCAAAATCGGTTTTCAATGTATGAAAGATTTTTTGAATCGATGTAATTTTATCTGCTACACTAATTCACCCCCCCCTCTTAGTGTCGACTCATTCCTCATAGTTAGTATCAGAGCCATGTTTTTCTTATTTGATTTAACATGTTAGGATCGGAGCGATACTAAGAGGGGGGGGTGAATTAGTGCAGCGGATTAAAACTTGTAAGTTCGAAAATGATTCCATAAAATGTAAGGAGATTTCGCTTTGATTGTAACTTAAATAAAGTAAAAACTAGAAACTTGCTATTGTGTAGATAATGATTATAGAAAAGTAAGTACTCACATGTTCAATAAACACGCCAATTTAAAGTGGTTCGGTCAAATGACCTACATTCACTTGCAAAGCCTTCTTCAATGAGACTCCCAACTTCCACTAGCAAATTTCTTTGAAGGGGAAGGACAAATACCCCTCTTACAACCTTTTACAAGTGGTTCACACTCTTACAATTTTTGAAGAGGAAGACGGAGGTGAGCACTCAAGCAATTTAAGACAAGACTTGCTAAAGACTTTTCTAAGACCTTTATCTCAATCTATTGCTTTCACAAAAGTTGTAATCTCAGTTGAGAATTGAGGGGTATTTATAGGCCCCAAGAGGATTCAAATTTGGGCTCCAAATTTTGAATTCTCTTGGGTTTCCGAGGATGGCGGTGCCACCGCCTAATCTGGCGGTGCCACCGCCTACACTATTTCAGCTCACTGGTTGGGCTCCAAACTTGGCCCAAACTAGTCCGATCTCGGGCCCAATTGGCCCCTACTTGGGTTATAGGATTAACACCTAATCCTAACCCTAATTAATGTACTAACTACGAATTTAAAGACATTTCCTAATCTATTACAAAGTCCGCAAGTCAAGACTTCTTCCGGCGAACTTTCGGCGGTCTTCCAATAAACTCTCGGAAAACATTCTGCGGACTCCCGGCAGGCTCCTAGACTTCACGATTTGATCTTGGCGAGTTCCGACGAGTTTCTTCAGCAAGCTACGATCTTTCTTAGTGAGCTCCACGAATTTCCGACGTACCTTTCGGCGAGCTTCCGAAAACCCTTCGGCAAGCTCCCTACTAATTTTCGGCTAGTTCCGGCAACATTCCCGATGAATCTTCGGACTCTCAAACGTCCATTGAACTTGACTTTGGTATCCTTGCTTTATGTTTTCAGGCTATCGTAGTTAATCCTGCACAATTAACTTCAATAATATGGATTAGATCAATTAACTCATCAATTGATTTCATCATCAAAATCCGAGATTCAACAATCTCCCCCTTTTTGATGATGACAATCAATTGATGATGGAGTTAAACATAACTCTCCCTATCTATATGCCATATTATGAGAAGAAAAAAACACTTGAATTCCATCCCTTTGAATTCAAGCATAAACCGATAAGTTCTAACCATTGAACTTATCGTTATTCTCATTAAGCATGAGCAAATACGAAACTTCATATTTCTCATAATTTCTAGCTATGAAAATCATTTTCAAGTCAAATGATAAGGGACAATTTTCACTACGACCAGAGAAAAATATTCAACATGAATTTCATGATATAAATGTGAGGCATGATTTCATATGATCAACCAATTTAAGAACTTGCGATATACTCAAAGATTTTGCAAGGCATATAAGACATTTGTATTACACAAGCTTTTGCAATTCATATAAGTCATGCTATCGATGCATATAAGATATTTTCATTAAGTCATGCTATGAAAATGGTACAAGTCATCACTTCTCCCCCTTTGTCATCAACAAAAAGGAGATGAGACTTGAAGCACACAAATTGTGATCATAAAATCATTAGAAAAAGAATTCAACATTAAGATTAATCATACAAAATTCATCATTCAAAATTAATCTTGTTGAAAATATTTATCCAGAATTTATCTTAAAAAAAAAATTCAGCATTCATCTAGAACAAATCAGCATTTATCCAGAATTTAAAAATACATCTCAAAAGAAGGTTCAGTTTTCGTTCAAAAGAAGATGACAAACTTCTAACTTGACATTAAGAGTAAATAGAACAGAATAAGAAGGTACATCGATTAATCCTTAGGAGGTAATCCATAGTGCTGATACATGACATCTATTTTTTGATTCATTTGTCATAGTTCTTTCAAAATTTCAATTTTCTGGATTTGAATTTGTTCTTGCTGCGATTTGAGTTGGTCTTGCTGTGATTTAATCTGATACAATTCTGCTATAATGAGTTCTTTGGAGGATGAAATAGGAGCTGAAGGTGCTGCGCCAAAGGGACTAGGAGGAGGAGATTCATTTCCCCTAAGAATTGGTATTTTGGGGTGTTCTACTAGTGGGGGAATTGGATCAGTCCTTCTAGGTTGCCTAACCCATATACCATTGCTAAATGTGCACCTAAGTCTTTTCAGCAGATTTCTATTAATGATGTTATATCGATCACTTTGAATTGTTTCTTCATCGGGTGGGATACAAATGTCATGGGCAAGTAGGAATCGAGTGATTAACCCTCCATATGGCAACATAGTGTCTTTAGCTATAATATCCTGCATGTGTTGCCGGATTGAGTATCCAAAACAGTTATGTTGACCGGTCATAATCCAATACATGGTGCTTATCTCTATTTGACTTATTTCATCAAGATGAAATTACTTAGGGAATAGTATGCTTGTTATGATATGATGAAGAATTTTAGACTTAAAGGGCAGTAAGTGCTCGCAACTCTTAGGTATTATGCCGAGGTCCGGATTTACAAAAATAGTTTCGATGACTTTGGAGTAAGTTGCTCCGATTATATTGACATCCAATTTACCTCTAAAATAACAGCCCCTATCTTTTTTAGTGATTCAAATTAGTTCATAAATAGTACTATCAAAAATTCTAATTTGTGTTCCTAGTAGGTAAGTACTTAGGCTATCGTTATCCACATATAAGTTTGCATAAAATAGCCTAACTAACCTAGGATAAATTGGTTCATTTATTTGTAGGAGAGGTAGGGCATCTAGATGTGTAAACCACCAATGGGTTCTACGTTTCCTAGTTCATTGAGATCAACATGTTTACCCTTATGGATATATCTTGTTTCGAAATTTGGAAACTTAAGAGCTACTTCTTTGGATCTAAAAAGATCTTGGTCATATGAATCTCCTTCAACCCTTTTCCCTTTTGATCTCCTAGGGGCCATTATCTAGACAAGATGATAGATGAAACTGTAAAGAGTAGGCAAAATAATGCAAAGAGAGGGAAGATTTTAGATTTTACCTTATGGAGAATTTCTTGGAAGATGGAGAGCTTGGACCAACAAGAATCCCTCTTCAAGGCTTCTAAAGGTTGGAATGAGGATTTAAAGAGGTTGTGGGAGAGCTTGAGCTAGTTTCTCATGGGTTGGGGGCGGTGCCACCGCCGGCCCTAACCCTTCGGCTTATAAAGGGGCTCTTGGGCGGTGCCACCGCCTAGCGCCCGAGCGCTCAGGCGGTGCTACCGCCAGTTCTGGCGGTGCCATCGCTGGCATGCCGCGGAGAAAAAAAAAAAAATCTTTCTTCCCCCCTTTTGTTTTTCAGAGGTGTTTGACTCAAGATAGGTTAAGATATTGGGTTGTACTTTAATATATCATTTGGAATCGAAAGAGAAGGATGAAATCAAATCCACAAAAGAACGGAACAAGGATGAGACATTTTTCAGAAAATACATTCAAACAAGCTTATTTTCAGGGACAATTTAACATGCCTAGTTCCCTTCTAATGAATTCAAATTGGTCTTCATCTAAGGCTTTTGTAAAAATGTCTGCTAGTTGATGCTTTGTGTCAATAAATTCTAGAACGACATTATTGTTAAGGACATGATCGCGTATAAAATGATGCCTAATATCGATATGCTTAGTTCTAGAGTGTTGAATTGGATTTTTGGTAAGACAAATGACACTTGTATTATCACATTTTATGGGAATGTTTTCAAGTGAATTCCATAGTTTTCTAATGTATTTTTCATCAAAACAACTTGTGTACAGCATGCACTTGCAGCAATGTATTCGGCTTCCGCCGTAGATAGTGCAACTGAATTTTGTTTCTTGGAAGTCTAAGAAACAAGTGCATGTCCTAAAAATTGGCATGTTCCGGTTGTATTTTTTCTATCTATCCTGCATCCGCCAAAATCGGCATGTGCATAAGCTATTAAATCGAATTTATCAGATTTTGGATACCACAATCCTAAATTTGGAGTTCCTTTAAGATATCTAAATATTCTTTTAACACTCTTAAGATGAGATAATTTAGGATTTGATTGAAATCTAGCGCAAAGTCCTACACTAAACATGATATCCGGTCTAGTCGCGGTGAGGTAGAGTAGACTACCTATCATTCCCCTATATGTTTTTTGAACAAAATCTTCACTATTTTTATCCATATCTAACTTAGTCGAAGTACTCATAGGGGTGTTTATCACTTTTGAATTATTCATGTTAAATCATTTTAACAATTCTAATGTATATTTAGATTGGTTAAGAAATATACCATCACTAAGTTGTTTGATTTGTAATCCTAAAAAGAAGGTTAATTCATCCATTAAACTCATTTCAAATTAATGACTCATACATTTGGCAAATGATTCACATAGTGATTCATCCGAAGAACCAAAAATAAAATCGTCAACATAAATTTGCACAATAAGAAAATTATTTTCAAAGTGTTTGATAAACAATGTAGTATCAACCTTGCCTTTGGTAAAATTATTTAAAATAAGAAAGGAATTAAGCCTTTCATACCAAGCTCTTGGAGCTTGTTTCAAGCCATAGAGAGCCTTAGTCAATTTGAATTCATGATTAGGAAGAAGAGAGTTTTCAAATCCGGGAGATTGTTCGACATATACTTCTTCGGAAATAAAACCATTCAAGAAGGCACTTTTGACATCCATTTGAAATAGTTTAAAATTATTACTACTAACATAGGCGAGGAGCATCCTAATGGCTTCTAATCTTGCCATAGGAGTGAAGATTTCTTCGTAGTCGATACCTTCTTCTTGGTTGAAACCTTTGGCCACTAATCTAGACTTGTTTCTAACCACAATACTGCATTCGTCTTGCTTGTTTCTAAAGACCCATTTAGTACCAATAACTAAATGGTCACTAGGTCTAGGAACAAGCTTCCATACCTCATTCCTCTCAAATTGGTTCAATTCCTCTTGCATTGCAATGATCCAAAAATCATCTTTTAAGGCCTCGTCAATGCATTTAGGTTCGATTTGAGAAAGGAAGGCGGCGTTAGCACAAAAATTCTTGAAAGAAGAACGAGTTTGAACCCCTTTTGATGTATCTCCTATAATTAGCTCCTTTGGATGAGCATCTATATACTTCCATTCCTTGGGTAAGAAAATTTCAGAAAAAGATGCATCCAAGTTGCTATTTTGAGGAGGGGGTTCATTTAAATTCAAATTATCAAAACCAAAATGATCATCAAAATCATTTTTCTTTAAATCAAAAATTTCATTAAAAACTACATGAATAGACTCTTCTATAACTAAGGTTCTCTTGTTAAAAACACGTAAAGCCTTAGAAACGGAAGCGTAACCAAGAAAGATGCCTTCATCGGATTTAGCATCAAATTTTCCTAAGGCATCCTTTTCATTCAAAATAAAGCATTTGCAATCAAAAACTTTAAAATAAGAAACATTTGGTTTTTTGTTATTCCATAATTCATAGGGAGTTTTTGATGAAGAGGGTCTTATTAGAACCCTATTCATGATGTAGCAAGCCGTATTCACGGCTTCGGCCCAAAAATACTTGGGTAGACTATGTTCATTTAACATAGTTCTTGCCATTTCTTGTAGTTTCCTATTTTTTCTTTCAACTATTTCATTTTTTTGAGGATTTCTTGGAGTGGAGAAGTTGTGATTGTATCCATTAACTTCACAATGATTTTGGAAATCACAGTTTTGAAATTCGCCACCGTGATCAATCCGAATTGATGAAATCATGAAGCCTTTTTCGTTTTGAGTAAGTTTACAAAATTTAGAGAAACACTTGAAACAATCACTTTTGTGAACTAAGAAATAGGTCCAAGTGTACCTAGTATAGTCATCCACAATTACAAAAGCATATTTGCTTCCTCCTAGACTTGTCGTGTCAATTGGTCCAAATAAGTCCAAATAGATCAATTGTAATGGTCTAGTGGTGCTAATTTGAATTTTTGGTTTGAAACTAGTTTTTATTTGTTTACCTAGTTGACATGCATCGTATACTTTGTCCTTAATAAACTTCATATTTGGAATCGCTCGTACTAATTCTCTAGATGAGATCTTAGATATTAGTTTCATGCTTGCATGGCCTAATCTCCTATGCCAAAGCCAAGCATCATCATTTAGAGCAGAGAAGTACATTTCATTACTTAGTTCATCAAGATTAATGGTGTAAACATTATTTTGTTTTAATGCAATCATAGTCATGTTATTATTTGGTTTTTCAATAATACACATATTTAATTCAAATCTAACGATATAACCTTTATCGTTTAATTGACTAATACTCAAGAGATTATGTTTCAATCCATCAACTAGTAATACATCATCAATAGAAAAACTTAATTTATTACCTATGGTTCCCTTGCCAGTGATTTTGCCTTTGTTGTTGTCTCCGAAGGTAACGTACCCTTCTTCTTTGCTAGTGAGCATAGAGAAATGAGATGAATCTCCAATCATATGTCTTAAGCATCCACTATTGAGATACTATATCTTGCTCCTAGCTTGTGGGTTTGTCTACAAAAGAGGATGATTTTTAGGTAACCATTTGATTTTGGGTGCCTCAAAAATTGATCCACTAATTTTGTTATTCATTATTGAATTATTTATAGTTCCTTTAGGAACACATATTAATTTATGTGGACTAATTTTCCTAAACAGACATTTGTAGGCAATATGTCCGAATTTGCAACAAAAGTTACATTTCATATAAGATGAAACATGCAATGTAGGTCCATTTATGAAAGTGGTAGGATTTTGATGTGATCCTTTTACAAATCCAATTCTACTTCTATTTGCGACGTGACCCTTGTTTGCAAGGATCATGTCTAATCCTTTGCTACCGACCTTAAACTTGTTTAAGGTTTCTTTAAGTAGTAAAATTTTATTTTTAATTGCTTCTAAATGCTCACACTTAGAGCATGGAGGATTTTGAAGACTATCAAACTTATTTTGTACTAAGACATGCTCTTTCTTTAAGATATTTAACTTCTTACTAATAGTTCTACATTCATCAAATAATTCATGAAAAGTGATAGCGAGTTCTTCAAAAGATCAATCTTCATTAATTAAATCACATACCTCTTCTCTTAAAGCCATTAGCGCGAAGTTTGCCTCCTCTTTGTTGCTAGCTTCTTCACTTTCGAAATCACTTGAATCGTCCCAAGTTGCTTTTAGAGCTTTCTTCTTCTTCGGTTGCTTCTTCTTGGCTTGGGGGCATTCATTTTTGAAATGCCCCGGCTTCTTGCATTCATAGCATATCACTTGGTCCTTTTTATATTCAAGTCTGTTTTTGGTGTTATTTTTAAATTTGTCTTTTCTTAAAAAAATTTTAAATTTTTGAGTCAAAAGTGCAATGTCATTTTCACTGTCCTTATCACTTGATGTTCCTTTCAAGTGATCTTCTTGTGATGTGAGTACCATATCCTTCCTATTCTTTGGAAGGGGATTTTCGAGCTCGTCATGATCTTGACACGTCATTTCGTAGGTCATTAGAGACCCAATAAGTTCTTCAAGAGGGAATGTTTTAAGGTCCTTGGCCTCTTGAATGGCCATAACTTTTGGATCCCAACTTTTAGGAAGGGATCTTAAGATTTTATTTACTAGTTCAAAGTTAGAAAAATCTTTACCAAGAGCTTTGAGTCCATTGATGACATCCGTGAAACGGGTGTACATGTCTCCGATGGACTCACTTCGTTTCATTCAGAAAAGTTCATAAGAGTGCACAAGGATGTTGATTTGGACTCTTTCACTTAGCTAGTGCCTTCATGAGTGACCTCAAGAGTTATCCAAATATCAAAAGCCGAATCATAAATTGAAACACGATTAAACTCATTTTTGTCTAGTGCACAAAACAAGGCATTCATAGCCCTTGCGTTTAAAGCAAAAACCTTCTTCTACGATTCATTCCATTCGCTCATCGGAAGAGAAGATTTTTGAAATCCGTTTTCGACAATAGTCTAAAGCTCGAAATCCATGGAAATGAGGAAGATCCTCATACGAGTCTTCCAATACATGTAGTCCGACCCATTAAACATAGGTGGACGTGTGATAGAATGACCCTCATGCATGTCGGAGTAAGCCATCTCTCTTGGGTATTAAACCAAATATGAGAGTGAGCCTCGCTCTGATACCAATTGTTAGGATCGGAGGGGCACTAAGAGGGGGGGTGAATTAGTGCAGCGGATTAAAACTTGTAAGTTCGAAAATGATTCCATAAAATGTAAGGAGATTTCGCTTTGATTGTAACTTGAGTAAAGTAAAAACCAGAAACTTGTTGTTGTGTAGATAATGATTGCAGAAAAGTAAGTACTCACACATTTAATGAACACGCCAATTTAAAGTGGTTCGGTCAAATGACCTACATCCACTTGCGAAGCCTTCTTCAATGAGGCTCCCAACTTCCACTAGCAAATCTCTTTGAAGATGAAGGACAAATATCCCTCTTACAACCTTTTACAAGTGGTTCACACTCTTACAATTTTTGAAGAGGAAGACGGAAGTGAACACTCAAGCAATTTAAGATACGACTTGCTAAAGACTTTTCTAAGACTTTTATTTCAATCTATTGCTTTCACAAAAGTTGTAATCTCAACTGAGAATTGAGGGATATTTATAGGACCTAAGAGGATTCAAATTTAGGCTCCAAATTTTAAATTCTCTTGGGTTTCCGAGGTTGGCGGTGCCATCGCCTATCAGTATCTAACACTAACAGTGTATTGGCGGTGCCACCACCGGACCTCTCGGGTGCTAGGCGGTGCTACCGCTCAGTCCAGCGGTGCCACTGCTTAGTTCTCGGGTTCTGGGTGGTGCCACCACCTACACTATTTCAGCTCACTGGTTGGGCTCCAAACTTGGCCCAAACTAGTCTGAACTCGGGCCCAATTGGCCCCTACTTGGGTTATAGGATTAACACATAATCCTAACCCTAATTAACATACTAACTATGAATTTAAAGACATTTCCTATGCTATTACAAAGTCCATAAGTCAAGACTTCTTCCAACGAGCTTCCGGCGAACTTCCAATGGTCTTCCGATAAACTCTCATAAAACATTCTGCGGACTCCCGGCAGGCTCCTAGACTTCACGATTTGATCTTGGTGAGTTCCAACGAGCTTCTTCCACAAGCTACGATCTTTCTCGGTGAGCTCTGCGAACTTCCGATGTACCTTCCGGCGAGCTTCCGAAAACCCTTCGGCAAGCTCCCTACTCATTTTCAACTAGTTCCGGCAACATTCCCGATGAATCTTCGGACTCTCAAACGTCCATCGAACTTGACTCTGGTATCCTTGCTTTATGTTTTCAGGCTATCATAATTAATCTTGCATACTTAACTTCAATAATATGGATTAAATCAATTAACCCATCAATTGATTTCATCATCAAAATCCAAGATTCAACATAACACTCAAAGAGAAATAGATCTTTTCAGCTTTCAAGATGGTCGCTCTCTCATTTATCCTTCCATGTTCAATGGGATGGACTACACATATTAGAAAACTCGAATGAGAGTTTTCTTGCTTTCGTTGAATCTTGATTTATGGAATATAATCGAATTTGGTTTACAAAAGTCTTCTCTTCCAATGAATGATTGGAATGAGTTAGAGAAGAAGACTTTCTTTTTAAATGCAAAGGCCATGAATGCCATATTTTACGCTTTAGACAAAATGAATTCAATCAGGTTTTTACTTGCGAAATGGCTTTCGATATTTGGCACACTCTTGAAATCACACATAAAGGCACTAGTAGAGTTAAAGATTCAAAGATTAATATTTTAATGCATGATTTTGAGTTGTTTCAAATGGATCCAAGTGAAACTATTGGAGACATGTACACCCGTTTTACGGATGTCATCAATAGTCTAGAAGCTCTTGGTAAAAGTTTTTCGAACCTTGAACTTGTGAACAAAATTTTATGATCTCTTTCTAAAACTTGGGATCCTAAAGTAACAGCCATTCAAGAGGCCAAAGATTTGAATAATTTTTCGATCGAAGAACTTATCGGGTCTTTGATGACCTACGAAATGACCAATGTGGCACATGACGAACTTAAGAATAACCTTCCAAAGAATAAGAAGGATTTTGCACTTAGAACAAAAGAAGACCACTCGAGTGAAAGCTCAAGTGATAGTGAACTTGAACCTCTCACAATAAAGATTAAAAAGTTTTTAAAACAAGAATCGAAAATCAAAAATAAACTTAAAAAAAACGCAACTACTTGCTATGAACGCAAGAAGAAGAAAGCACTTTGGGACGAAACGAGTACCTCCGAAGAAGAGGAGTAAACCAATAAAGACGAAACAACAAACTTCGCTTTGGTGACTCTCAGCAATGAGGTAAAATACTCAAACGAAACCCGCTTAGTTTATTTTAAAATTACTTGATGCATTTCATATGTTGTTTTCAAATTAGTATATAAAATGCAAAATATAAATAAATAAACAAAAGGGGATCATGCTTTTCCTTTTCTAACTAATTTTGAAAATGATAATGATAATTGCATGTTTTATGAAAATATAACAAAATGTTAATCTAATGCTTGTAGACCTAGTAAGATTAATCTTATGTATGTGTTTAAGAAGCATGAATGTGTATCATAATGATTTTTATTGATCTTGATGATTTCTATGATTTTTCTTGCACTTTCGATTTTAAACTATGATGTATGGTTTTTATATGAAAAACTTGAGCATCCTAATATGAAATCAATCACACAAAATGAAACACATAAAAAGAAAATTGTATTATCATTGGAATCAAAATGATAAACCAAATCGCTTGTTTAAAGAAGCCTTATGTTTAATGTGTTATATTTTTTATCATGATGAGGAAATTTGTTTTTTGGTTTAAATAATGATATATGCTTCGATTCGGCATAAATGAAAAAGGCATGCTTCTATGAAACAAACAACTTAAAATGAAACAACAAAAAGGGAATGCATTTTGAAAATAAATGTTTGTATCATATTTGATGATTTTACATTTTTTAAACTATGCATAATGAGTTGAAACAATAATGGTTTGAATGCATGAATCGACAATTTTTTTTGTCACACGAATCATGATTCCTTCACTTGATACTCTAAATTTTTTTATGATTCATGAAAAATTAAGACATTATGTATAAATCAAATTCTCGTGTGAATCTATTTACGTTGCCTTCATTGAATTTTCTGAAAAGTGATTTTGATTATCATTTTAATTATTTAAAAGGAGATTTGTCGAAATGATTCATGGAATTTTAGATTCATGACTTGATCTTTCATTTGTTTATGAGATGGTTGAAATCTTTGCACCTTTGAATTCTTCTCTTCTCCTTTCAATTTTTGAAATTATGCATGTTATATGTTGAAGATTTGAAATTATGTTTTGATATCATACATACCCAAGAAATATTGATTTGGCAAATTGAATGAGTTGAAAATGAATGATGATTTTTCTCTCGATTATAACTTGTGATATTTCTTATATGAATCATCATCTTGATTTCTCGATATTTGATATCATCATAATGTGAAATATTTATGATTTGGAATGATGCATGCAATACTTATCATAATGTGAAATTTTATTATGATGATATGATGTATTGCATATGATGTGAATCATGATTAAAATTGCTTTGACTTGAATTCAATTTGAATTCAAGGTTTATCTCAATTATGGCATATTTCAATAAGAATGACACTTTATCTTTATCATAATTTGAAAATTGATATAAAGGGAAATAAATTGCACCATTGTTTTATTATTCCCCTCTTTTTGCCAATGACAATGGGGGAGAAAGATTTGCTAGTATGCACATCTTAAAAGAGAAAGATTTGCAAGCTTGCACTATTCAAGAAGATACAAAAACATGCTAGCTTGCTCATCTCAAAAGAGTAGCAAAGATTACTAACTTTATATTTCGAAAGCAAAAGTTGTTTTCTTGAACATCTCAAATATTGCTAGCTTATATTTTTTTAATGATATAAAAATTTGCTAGCTTGCATGATGTAGAACTTGCTATCTTGAACATCACTAAGAATTGTGTTAGGACTCTAGCTAGGAGAGTCCTAATTGAGAGGGACATTCTGTTAGGACTCTAGCTAGGAGAGTCCTAATTGAGAGGGACATTCTGTTAGGACTCTAGCTAGGAGAGTCCTAATTGAGAAGGACATTCTATTAGGACTCTAGCTAGGAGAGTCCTAATTGAGAGGGACATTCATGTAAGAGGTTTTTTCTTAGAGAAGAATTAGGAGTTGTAAGGGAATAGGAGTCTTGAGTAGGAGTCCTATTAGGAGTTGGTTAGAAGTAAGAGTTTTAAGTATGAGTCCTATTATGAGTAAGGGTTTAGAAGCCCTATAAATAGTCATGTATTCCTCCTCTTTTGTGAAGCAATAGATGAATCTTTTCTGCAGCCTTTGAGCAGCAACTTGGAGGGAGGAACCCCTAAAAAGTTCCAAGGAGGCCGATCCCCTAAAGAGATCAACCCCAAGTTTAGAATCTGCAAGGGTTCTACCACCTGGTATCAGAGCAGCGTTCTTGGCATCTCGCTGCACTTCCACTGCCATCCATCAGCCCTCCACAACCGCCCAAAGCAATTCCCACAATTGCTTAAAAGATCGTCGCCAAATTTCACCATCATCTCCACCACCGCAGATCATCCTTTGATCTCCCTGTGAATTGCAACAGGTTCTGGTTTCCTACCTTACTGCTGCTGCAATTTAGTTATCCCTATTCGAAAATCCAAAAAAAAAAAAAAATTCGTTCCTATATTGCTGCAAATTTCATCGTAAGTTGCTGAAATTTTTCGACGAGAATTCTGCTATCGCAACTTACACCAATTTTCTTGCTGTTACTGCCGAAATTTTCTTGATTAAATTAGACATCCTTGCTGTCATATAAACTGAGATATTTCTGTCAATTCCCTCCTCAAATCTCTCAAATTTTTTATGGAGATTTCGTCGAGAAACCGCTGTTTCTTCGACGTTAATTCTGCTCTTACAAGACAACACAATTCTGCAGCAAACTTTCACTGATTTCTATCAAACCTATATATGCCTTTAACCCGTCAACAAAAGAGAGATCTTAACATCACAGATTTAGAGTCATATACTATGGCATATGAGGAGGCAATTAATGCTAAATTTGAAGCCTTTGAGGCACGAATGGAGGATAAGATTTGGACTCTCCTTACCGAATTCGGTTTGGGCCGACCACCAAGCCCGAAGAAATCACATCAAGGAGAGAGCTCTAATCAATCAAATCATGACCAAAGAGATTACTTCCAAGGGAGGGGAGGTTCTATGACCGACCCCAACTATTCGCGCATGAGAGTGGACTTCCCTAGATGGGAAGAAGGAGACCCAATTAGTTGGATCTCGCGCGCGAAGCGATATTTTCGTTACCATAAAACTGCGGATACATCCATGGTGGAAATTACAGCTATACATCTTGAAGGGGATGCCATACAATGGTTTGACTGGTTTGAACATACTTATGGAGCCCTTTCATGGCGACAATTCAAAGAAGGACTACTGATCCGCTTCGGACCAACTTATTACGAGAACATTGACGGACAACTAGCAAAGATCCGACAAACCACCACCATTCAGGAGTACCAAACCAGGTTTGAAAGATTATCTAATCAAACTCGTGATTGGTCTGAAAAACAATTATTGGGGACCTTTATTGAGGGCTTAAAGCTGGAGATCCGGGGAGAAGTTAAGGCGCGACAACCATACACACTTATGGCAGCCATCTCTTTCGCATGACTTCAAGAAGAGCGATTGAACCATGAAGCCCGGAGGACTAGGATCACTCCACGACCTACAATACTAAAGCCCTCAGCCCCCCCTACTATCAACCGAGTCCCTGCACCGAAAAGGTTAACAAGAGAAGAACTTCGGGAGCGATCTGCGAAGGGGTTATGTTGGCATTGCGATGAGCCGTGGAGCCGCGAGCATCGCTGTAAAAAAGGTAGACTTCTTATGATTGAACCAGTAGAAGAAGAGGTCATTGAATATCTAGAAGAGAGCCTTGAACATGAAGAAGAAGATATGGAAGAAGAGTCACAGCCGACCGATATTACGGTACACGCACTAGCCGGCTACTCAAATCCGCAAACGATAAAAGTTGGAGGCCTTCTCAAACAACAGTCGATCACTGTTCGCATCGACACAGGTAGCACTAATAACTTCCTGAATAGTAAGGTTGCTGCTCGGATGGCACTGCATATTGAAGGTTGAAGCAAGTTCGATGTAAAGGTTGCCAACGGCAGAATCCTAAAGTGCGACCAAAGATGCCCGCAGGTGAAACTATTACTACAAGACCAAGAAATTATCACCGATTTCTTCCTCCTACCAATCGATGACTATGAGGCAGTGCTTGGTATAGAATGGCTGACTACACTAGGTGATGTCTCTTGGAACTTTTCTAAATTAATTATGAAATTCTACTGTAAGGGCAAACAGATCATCCTATCCGGGAAGCGCGGAAGCAACGT
Source organism: Musa acuminata AAA Group (assembly GCF_036884655.1). Classification (NCBI taxonomy): domain Eukaryota; kingdom Viridiplantae; phylum Streptophyta; class Magnoliopsida; order Zingiberales; family Musaceae; genus Musa; species Musa acuminata. The sequence continues at coordinate 15,449,626 of NC_088329.1, read as the reverse complement.
TACCACTGTTTCGACCCAACGAATGGAGAAAGTTTTACACAAAGTAAATGGTGGCTTTTTTATGCACCTCCAACAGCAACCAGAGGGGAAGAAAATAGAAATTGAAGATCAAAATCTTGCCCAATTGCTTACTGAATTTGCCGACATATTTGCTGAACCGTGCGGTCTTCCTCCTTCTCGGCACCATGACCATCGAATTCCAATCCTTCCGGGCAAGCCACCAGCGAACACTCGACCGTACCGATATCCTCACCTCCAGAAAGATGAAATTGAAAAGATCGTAAAGGAGATGCTTAAAACAGGGGTGATTCGGCCAAGTTGCAGCCCCTATTCCTCACCGGTGCTACTTGTACGCAAGAAGGACGGAACTTGACGGATGTGCATCGACTACCGAGCTTTAAATGGCATCACCGTCAAGGACAAGTACCCAATACCAGTGGTGGATGAACTTCTTGATGAATTGAAAGGAGCTCGAGTCTTCACGAAGTTGGACCTCCGATCCGGTTACCACCAAATTCGGGTATGTGACGATGACATTCCAAAAACTGCATTTCGCACACATGATTGCCATTATGAATTCTTGGTAATGCCTTTTGGACTCACTAATGCTCCTTCAACCTTTCAAAGTCTCATGAACGATATTTTTCGGAGCTTTCTTCGTAAATTTGTGCTAGTATTTTTCAATGATATTCTCATTTACAGCCCTTCTCTTGAGACTCACTTTCAGCATTTACGGATTATTTTGACGATCCTTCGGGAGAGTACTCTTCTTGTTAAGCAACCAAAGTATAGCTTTCTCCAGCAAAAAGTAGAGTACCTTGGGCATATAATATTAGAAGAAGGAGTGGCGGTAGACCCAACAAAAATTGAGGCAATGCAAGGCTGGCCGAAACCTACAAACGTGAAATTACTGCGGGGGTTCCTTGGACTAACGGGCTACTACCGAAAATTTGTTAAGGACTATGGGAAGATCAGTGCACCACTCACTTCTTTACTGAAAAAAGATGCTTTCCAATGGTCGGACAAAGCCTATGTTGCCTTCGACAAACTTAAAGCAGCCATGACAACGACGCCGGTGCTTGCGCTACCAGATTTCAATAGACCCTTCATCATTGAGGCCGATGCATCTGGAGTTGGAATTGGAGCCGTTCTCATGCAAAATGGTTGACCACTCGCATACACTAGTAAGGCATTATCTCCCTCCCATCAAAACATGTCAGTATATGATAAGGAGATGCTTGCCATTGTACATGCAGTAACGAGGTGGAGACCCTACCTGATCGGCCGGCGATTTCAAATTAAAACTGACCATAAAAGCCTTAAGTATTTTTTGGAGCAAAAGATATCATCCCTGAGCAGCAAAAATGGGTAACCAAACTTCTTGGATTTGATTATGAAATTATTTACAAAAAGGGGAAAGAAAACGTTGTTGCAGATGCACTCTCACGGCTACCTGAACAAGTTAAGGTTTCAGCCATCTCCCTTCCTACCACCGGTCTCCTCGAGGACATTAGGGAAGAATGGAAGAAGGATCCAGAGATCAGCAAGATCATAAAAAAATTGTAGGAGGATCCAAGTGCAATAGCCCACTACACCTGGGATTCGAGGGATCTACGCTACAAAGGTCGCATTGTGCTTATACCTTACTCCCCTTGCATCGCAATCATCTTGCATGAAATGCACTCCATACCTTCAGCAGGGCACTCTGGATTCCTAAGAACCTACAAAAGAGGGAAGCAAAATTTTTATTGGAGAGGGATGAAAAAAATTATTGCTGAATATGTGGCACAATGTGATATATGTCAACAGCACAAGGGTGAAACTGTGGCAAATCCAGGGAAGTTACAACCACTACCCATACCAGACTCAGTATGTACTGACATCTCCATGGACTTCATTGAAGGGCTGCCATCTTCCAAAGGTAAAAACACGATTGTCGTGGTGGTTGATCAACTTACGAAATATGCTCATTTTTGTGCTGTGAGAAATCCCTAAACTGCTGTTAGTATTGCCCAGATTTTCATAGAAAATATTGTTAAACTGCATGGGATGCCAAGGTCCATCGTAAGTGATCATGACAGGATCTTCACTAGTAAATTTTGGACCGAGTTATTTCAGTTACAAGGCACCAAACTCAAGATGAGCACAGCGTATCATCCACAAACTGACGGCCAAACAGAGGTGGTAAATAGGTGCTTAGAGACGTACCTCCGGTGTTTCGCTAGCGACCGACCAAAAGAGTGGGTGAAATGGCTTCCCTGGGCCGAATGGTGGTATAATACTACATATCATTCATCTACAAAATGTGCCCCTTATGAAGCATTGTATGGTCGACCAGCACCTGTGATTCCAAAGTATGTAATTGGCTCGGCCAAGGTAGATCAGGTTGACCAAGAATTGTTTGATAGGGATAAACTCTTACAACTGTTAAAAGATACTCTCTACCGCTCAAGCCAGAATGAAGCAGCAAGCCGACACACGACGAAGTGAAAGAGAATTTTCAGTGGGAGATTGAGTTTATCTTCGCCTACAACCATACAAGCAACTCTCTATCAATACTCGAGCCTCCATGAAGCTAGCCCCACGTTTTTATGGGCCCTATCAGATCACAGAGCGTATTGGAGCCGTGGCATACAGACTTAAATTACCTGAGGATGCCAAAATTCACCCTGTCTTCCACGTATCATGCCTAAAGCCCAAGTTGGGAGAACACAAGTCACCCTAGATACAACTGCCCAACACAACTGAGGATGGAGTTATTCAAGCCCAACCACAAGCCATCCTCGATCGCAGGATCGTGATGCGTCGCCGACATCCCTCTACTGAAGTACTAGTGCATTGGAATAATCTGCCACTTGAAGACGTCACATGGGAACCATATGAGGAGCTGAAGACCCGGTTCCCTGAGTTCATGGAATCTCAGCCTTGAGGATAAGGCTGATTTGAAGAGGGCGGGTCTGTTAGGACTCTAGCTAGGAGAGTCCTAATTGAGAGGGACATTCTGTTAGGACTCTAGCTAGGAGAGTCCTAATTGAGAGGGACATTCTGTTAGGACTCTAGCTAGGAGAATCCTAATTGAGAAGGACATTCTATTAGGACTCTAGCTAGGAGAGTCCTAATTGAGAGGGACATTCATGTAAGAGGTTTTTTCTTAGAGAAGAATTAGGAGTTGTAAGGGAATAGGAGTCTTGAGTAGGAGTCCTATTAGGAGTTGGTTAGAAGTAAGAGTTTTAAGTATGAGTCCTATTAGGAGTTAGGGTTTAGAAGCCCTATAAATAGTCATGTATTCCTCCTCTTTTGTGAAGCAATAGATGAATCTTTTATGCAGCCTTTGAGCAGCAACTTGGAGGGAGGAACCCCTAAAAAGTTCCAAGGAGGCCGATCCCCTAAAGAGATCAACCCCAAGTTTAGAATCTGCAAGGGTTCTACCAAATTGCTAGCTTGAAATCTCAAGAGAAGCAAAGGTGCTATCTTGCCTATCTCAAGAGGCAAAACATGCTAACTTGCACATCTAGCAAAATTTATAAACTTGCAAAACTCAAAATTATTGCTAGCTTGCATGATGATAAAACTTGAGATTATACTTATAATGCAAAGATTTTAAACTTGCTAAATGTACTTCTCCTTTTTGTTGATGACAAAGGGGGAGAAGTTATGATAATAATCATGCATGGAATTATGTATTGTAAATTTAATTTTGCATGATTTTATGATGATGTGTTGCTTGGACTCAAAATTAAATTTGCTTTGATTTGAATTCAGATTGAATTCAACGTTATATCAATATGACATATTGATAGGGGAAGTTAAGGTTAACTCCATCATCAATTGGTTGTCATCATAAAAAAGGGGGAGATTGTTGAATCTCATATTTTGATGATGAAACCAATTGATAGTGTTTGTGATCTAATATGTGTTTAAGTGATGCAGGGCTAACGTCAATCAGAAAAGGCAAATTGATTAAAGTAGGAGGAATCAGACGTTGGGCCTGAGTAAACATATCAAAAGATTGGACATCAGCCAAGAGGAACGGTCGATGTATTGGTATAAGGTGTCGGGCCGTGAATTCGAGTATCGGGCCAAGAAGATCGGACATTACGCCAAAAAGATCAGATGTTGCGAAAAGAAAACATATTGATTGGGCAATACACCGAAGTAGAGGACGATGTACTGAAGGATCAGACGAAGCGCCGGAAGAACCAATGACATGCCGAACTATTGAATCTCGGATTTTGATGATGAAGTCAATTGTCATTTGTTATCTAATCCATATATTGAGATAAGTGTGCAGGATTAACTACGATGGAAGAAAGACATGCAGTAGGAGTTGCGTCGGAGTCAAGACTATGATCACGTTGGGAGTTCGAGAGTTCGACAGAAGTCCGGACAATCGTTTGAACTTCTATGGGAACAAATCCGAGAAGTCCAAGAGCTTGCCAAAGAAGCTCGTCTGAACTCGCCAAGTGGATCATCACAAGTCCAGGAGTTTGCCAGAAGTCCGCCGGAGCATCGTCGAAGGTTCGTCGGATGTTCGCCGAAAGTTCGCCGGAAGCTCGCCGGAAGAAGCGATTGACGCACCGGAGCAAGTTATAGTAAATGTCTTAAGAAATGTCATAGTTAGCATGTAGATTAAGTTAAGAATGGGAGGTGATCCCATTAACTTAATCTGAGGGCAATTGGGCCCTTGATAGACCCAAATTGGGCCGAATGGATTAACCCATTCGGACCAGAATTCCTACCAAGCGGTGGCACCGCCAGGGTCGACGGTGGCACCACCCAGGAGGCAGTCTCCGAGCAAGACTTGGTGGTGCAACCGCCCTAGTCAGGTAGTGGCACCGCCTTGGCTCAATCTCCGAGCGAGACTGGGCGGTGCAACCACCCCTAACAGGCGGTGGAACTGCCTGAGATCGGTCTCCGAGCTCTGCTAGGCAGTGCAACCACCCCTATCAAGTGGTGGCACCACCCAGAGGCTCAGTCTCAAAGCTGCCAAGCGGTTGTACCGCCCCAGTCAGGAGGTGGTACCGCCAGGGACCTCGAAAATCCGAGAAAAGATATTTTTGAGCTCCAAATTTAAACCAGTTTGGGGCCTATATATACCCCACCCTTTTTTCATGAAAGTGCACCAAAAGCTTGATCTTACCCTATGATTTTAGAGCTAAAAAGTGTTATAAAGTCTAGAAGTTCTCCTCCCTCTTTTCTTCCAAGTTTTGATCTTTCAAAAGAGGAGAGAAAAGTTTGTATGGGTTGTCTCCTAAGCCCGTCAAAAGGAGTGAAACTGTAAAAGGGTGGTTGGCCTTCGCCTATTGAAGGAAGGCCTCTAGTGGACGTCAGTGACCTCGTTGGTGGAGGAAGCCAAAAGTGGATGTAGGTCAAGATTGACCGAACCACTCTAAATCTCGGTTTGCATTTACTTTGAGCATCTTATCTTTATTGCAAACCTCCTCAGTAGCTTATTGCCTTCTGCTCAATTACGAACGTGTTTCTTAGTTAAGTATTTTCCGAATCGGTGTTATGACGGAAATCAGTTTTATCGTACGAACATCATATTTCAATTTGCGCTTACATTCTGATTTCTATCTTAACTGCAAACTGCCTTCCTTACTTTACTTCAAATACGTTTCTGTAAGCTTTCAAAGTTATTATCTACACGAAACGACTTTTACGTCGGAATCGGATTTCAACGTACGAACGCAGTTTTAATCATCGAAAGTTTTCCACTGCACTAATTCACCACCCCCCCCCCCCCTCTTAGTGCTCTTGATCCTAACAATTGGTATCATAGCGGGGTTAACTCTCAAACGGATTAAAACCCAAGAGAGATGTCATACGCCGGAAACCAAGAGGGCCACTCTATTACACGTCCGCCCATGTTCAATGGGATGGACTACACCTATTGGAAGACCCGAATGAGGATCTTCCTTATTTCAATGGATTTTGAACTTTGGAATCTTGTCGAAAATGGATTTTCGAAGTCTTCTCTTCCAATAATCAATTGGAATGAATTGGAGAAGAAGACTTTCGCTTTTAATACAAAGGCTATGAATGCCTTATTTTGTGCGCTTGATAAAAATGAGTTCAATCGTATTTCGATTTGTGAAACTGCGTTTGATATTTGGCATACACTCGAAGTGACTCACGAAGGTACAAGTAGAGTGAAAGAGTCAAAAATCAATCTTTTGATACATTCTTTTGAACTTTTCTGAATCAAACCGAGCGAGACTATTGACGACATGTACACCCGTTTCACAGATATCGTCAATGGTCTAAATGGACTCGGCAAAAGTTTTTCGGATTTTGAGCTCGTAAATAAGATTCTAAGATCCCTTCCTAAGAGTTGGGACCCTAAAGTCACTGCTATTCAAGAGGCTAAAGATTTAAACAACTTCCCTCTTGAAGAACTAATCGGGTTTTTAATGACCTATGAAATGACATGCAAGGCTCATGAAGAGCAAGAAGACATCCTTCCAAAGAACAAGAAGGATATGACACTTGGAACTTTAGATGACCACTTGAGAGAAAACTCAAGTGATGAGGACGGTGATGATGACTTAGCACTTCTAACAAGAAAATTCAAAAAATTCATTAAGAGAAACAAGTTTAAAAGTGACACAAAAAATAAACATGAACCCAAAAAGGACCAAGTTATTTGCTACGAGTGCAAAAAGCTGGGACACTACAAAAGTGATTGTCCCTAAGCCAAGAAGAGAATATTAAAGAAGAAGGCGCTCAAAGCAACGTGGGATGACTCGAGCATGTTCGAAGAAGAGGATGTTAGGACTCTAGCTAGGAGAGTCCTAATTGAGAGGGACATTCATGTAAAACCTACCTAAGCTGACTCTTATTAAAGAGGTGAAGAGGCCGGCTAGGGTTAGGAGGTTGTTTCTTAGAGAAGAATTAGGAGTTGTAAGGGAATAGGAGTCTTAAATAGGAGTCCTATTAGGAGTTGGTTAGAAGAGTCTTGAGTAGGAATCCTATTAGGAGTTAGAGTTTAGAAGCCCTATAAATAGCCATGTATTTCTCCTCTTTTCATAAGCAATAGATGAATCTTTTCTGCAGCCTTTGAGCAACAACTTGGAGGGAGGAACCCCTATAGAGTTCCAAGGAGGCCGATCCCCTAAAGAGATCAACCCCAAGTTTAGAATCTGCAATGGTTCTAATACCTGGTATCAGAGCAGCATTCTTGGCATCTCGCTTCCCTTCCACAGCCATCCATCAACCCTCCACAACCGCCCAAAGCAAATCCCACAATTGCTTAAAAGATCGTCGCCAAATTCCACCGTCATCTCCACCACCGCAGATCATCCTTTGATCTCCCCATGAATTGCAAAAGATTCTGGTTTCCTACCTTACTGCTGCTGCAATTTAGTTAACCCTATTCGAAAATCCAAAAAAAAAAAAGAAAAAAAATTTCGTTCCTATATTGCTGTAAATTTTCATCGTAAGTTGCTGAAATTTTTCGACAAGAATTCTGCTATCGCAACTTACACTAATTTTCTTGTTGTTATTGCCAAAATTTTCTTGATTAAATTGGACATCCTTGCTGTCATATAAACTGAAATATTGCTGTCAATTCCCTCCTCAAATCTCTCAAATTTTTTGTGGAGATTTCATCGAGAAACCGCTATTTCTTCAACGATAATTCTGCTCTTACAATACAACACAATTCTGCAGCAAACTTTCACTGATTTCTATCAAAACTTTGCTACCATCTACCATAGATCTAAAACTTTCATCCACAGCCCTAAAACTCCACCAAACCACACCCTCAAACTGCACCCAAAGTAGCCACAAAACAAGCCTAAACCGCAGCCTACATCTACCAATCCACCAACCCTTTCGACCATTACTTCTCTCAACCTATATATGCCTTTAACCCGTGAACAAAAGATAGATCTTAACATCACAGATTTGGAGGCATATATGATGGCATCTGAGGAGGCAATCAATGCTAAATTCGAAGCCTTCGAGGCACGAATGGAGGATAAGATTCGAACTCTCCTTACCGAATTCAGTTTGGGCCGACCACCAAGCCCGAAAAAGTCACATCAAAGAGAGAGCTCTAACCAATCGCATCAAACCCAAAGAGATGACTTCCAAGAAAGGGGATATGCTATGGCCGACCCCAACTATTCACGCATGAGAGTGGACTTCACTAGATGGGAAGAAGGAGACCCAATTGGTTGGATCTCGCGCGCAAAGCGATATTTTCGGTACCATAAAACTACGAACGCATCCATGGTGGAAATTACAGCTATACATCTTGAAGGGGATGCCATACAGTGGTTTGACTGGTTTAAACATACTTATGGAGTCCTTTTAAGGTGACAATTCAAAGAAGGACTACTGATCCGCTTTAGACCAACCGATTACGAGAACATTGACGGACAACTAGCAAAGATCCGACAAACTTCCACCATTCAGGAGAACCAAACCAGGTTTGAAAGGTTATCTAATCAAACTCATGATTGGTCTGAAAAATAGCTATTGGGGACCTTCATTGAGGGCTTGAAGCCGGAGATCCGGGGAGAAGTTAAAGCGCGACAACCATACACGCTTATGACAGCCATCTCTTTCGCACGACTTCAAGAGGAACGATTGAACCATGAAGCCCGGAGGACTAGGATCACTCCTCGACCTACAATACTGAAGCCCTCAGCCCCCTCTACTATCAACCGAGTCCCTACACCAAAAAGGTTGACAAGAGAAGAACTTCGGGAGCGATCTGCGAAGGGGTTACGTTGGCATTTCGACGAGCCATGGAGCCGCGAGCATCGCTGTAAAAAAGGTAGACTTCTTATGATTGAACCAGTAGAAGAATAGGTCATTGAACATCTAGAAGAGAGCCTTGAACATGAAGAAGAAGATATGGAAGAAGAGCAACAGCCGACCGACGTTACGGTACACGCACTAGCCGGCTACTCAATCCCGCAAACGATGAAAGTTGAAGGCCTTCTCAAACAACAGTCGATCACTGTTCTCATCGACACGGGCAGCACTAATAACTTCCTAAATAGTAAGGTTGCTGCTCGGAATGCACTGCATATTGAAGGTTGCAGCAAGTTCGATGTAAAGGTTGCCGACGGCAGAATCCTAAAGTGCGACCAAAGATGCCCGCAGGTGAAACTATTACTGCAAGACCAAGAAATTATCACCGATTTCTTCCTCCTACCAATCGATGACTATGAGGCCGTGCTTGGCATAAAATGGCTGACTACACTAGGTGATGTCTCTTGGAACTTTTCCAAATTAATTATGAAATTCTACTGTAAGGGCAAACAGATCATCCTACGCGGGAAGCGTGGAAGCAATGTAACCACCGTTTCGACCCAACGAATGGAGAAAGTTTTGCACAAGGTAAATGATGGCTTTTTTATGCATATCCAGCCACAACCAGAAGAGAAGAAAATAGAAATTGAAGATCAAAATCTTGCCCAATTGCTTACTGAATTTGCCGACATATTTGCTGAACCGCGCGATCTTCCTCCTTCTCGGCAACATGACCATCGAATTCCAATCCTTTCGGGCAAGCCACCAGCGAACACTCGACCGTACCGATATCCTCACCTCCAAAAAGATGAAATTGAAAAGATCGTAAAGGAGATGCTTGAAACAGGGGTGATTCGACCAAGTTGCAGCCTCTATCCCTCACTGGTGGTACTTGTACGCAAGAAGGACGGAACTTGGCGGATGTGCATCGACTACCGAGCTTTAAATGGCATCACCATCAAGGACAAGTACCCAATACCAGTGGTGGATGAACTTCGTGATGAATTGAAAGGAGCTCGAGTCTTCACGAAGTTGGACCTCCGATCCGGTTACCACCAAATTCGGGTATGTGACGATGACATTCCAAAAACTACATTTCGCACACATGATGGCCATTATGAATTCTTGGTAATGCCTTTTGGACTCACTAATGCTCCTTCAACCTTTCGTAGTCTCATGAATGATATTTTTCGGAGCTTTCTTCATAAATTTGTGCTGATATTTTTCGATGATATTCTTATTTACAGCCCTTCCCTTGAGACTCACTTTCAGCATTTACGAATTGTTTTGATGATTCTTCAGGAGAATACTCTTTTTGTTAAGCAACCAAAGTGCATCTTTCTCCAGCAAAAAGTAGAGTACCTTGGGCATATAATATCAGAAGGAGTGGCGGTAGACCCAACAAAAATTGAGGCAATGCAAGGCTGGTCGAAACCTACAAATGTGAAATTACTACGGGGGTTCCTTGGACTAACGGGCTACTACCGAAAATTTATTAAGGACTATGGGAAGATCAATGCACCACTCACTTCTCTACTAAAAAAAGATGCTTTCCAATGGTCGGACAAAGCCTTCGCTGCCTTCGACAAACTTAAAGCAGCTATGACAACGACGCCGGTGCTTGCGCTACCAGATTTCAATAGACCCTTCATCATTTAGGCCGATGCATTTGGAGTCAGAATTGGAGCTGTTCTCATGCAAAATGGTCAACCACTCGCAGACACTAGCAAGGCATTATCTCCCTCCCATCAAAACATGTCAGTATATGATAAGGAGATGCTCGCCATTGTACACGCAGTAACGAGGTGGAGACTCTACCTGATCGACCGGCGATTTCAAATTAAAACTGACCATAAAAGCCTCAAGTACTTTTTGGAGCAAAAGATATCATCCCCTGTGCAGCAAAAATGGCTAACCAAACTTCTTGGATTTGATTATGAAATTATTTACAAAAAGGGGAAAGAAAACGTTATTGTAGATGCACTCTCATGGCTACCTGAATAAGCTAAGGTTTCAGCCATCTCCCTTCCTACCACCGGTTTCCTCGAGGACATTAGGGAAGAATGGAAGAAGGATCCAGAGATTAACAAGATCATAAAAAAATTGGAGGAGGATCCAAGTGCTATAGCCCACTACACTTGGGATTCGAGGGATCTACGCTACAAAGGTCGCATTGTGCTTATACCTGACTCCCCTTGCATCACAATCATCTTACATGAAATGCACTCCATACCTTCAGCAGGGCACTCTGGATTCCTAAGGACCTACAAAAGAGTGAAGCAAAATTTTTATTGGAGAGGGATGAAAAAAATTATTGCTGAATATGTGACACAATGTGATATATGTCAACAGCACAAGGGTGAAACTGTGGCAAATCCAGGGAAGCTACAACCACTACCCATACCAGACTCAGTGTGGACTGACATCTCCATGGACTTCATTGAAGGGCTGCCATCTTCCAAAGGTAAAAGCATGATTCTCGTGGTGGTTGATCGACTTACGAAATATGCTCATTTTTATGCTGTGAGAAATCCCTACACTGCTACTAGTATTGCCCAGATTTTCATAGAAAATATTGTTAAACTGCATGGGATGCCAAGGTCCATCGTAAGTGATCGTGATATGATCTTTACTAGTAAATTTTGGACCGAGTTATTTCAGTTACAAGGTACCAAACTCAAGATGAGCATAGCATATCATCCACAAACTGACGGCCAAACAGAGGCGGTAAATAGGTGCTTAGAGACGTACCTCCGGTGTTTCACTAGCGACCGACCAAAAGAGTGGGCGAAATGGCTTCCCTGGGCTGAATGGTGTTATAATACTACATATCATTCATCTACAAAATGTGCCCTTTAGGAAACATTGTATGGTCGACCAGCCCTTGTGATTCTAAAGTATGTAATTGGCTCGGCTAAGGTAGATTAGGTCGAGTACGAATTGATTGATAGGGACAAACTCTTACAACTGTTAAAAGATAATCTCTCTACTTGTAACATCCCTAATTTCTGAATTTTCGTATAAGTTTCTAGTTGTAATGTAAGTATCTATTTTAAATTTGATAAAAGATCAAAAGTATGTATCTGAGAACTTATTCATAAGATTTAGAGGATTTGTTAAAAAAAAAAAAATCTGAGGACTTATATGTAAACCCTGAGGACCTAATCGTAAATATAATAATACAAGGACTAAACTGCAAAATATACAAAATTACAATTCCCACCATTTAAGCCTCTCTGCCTTCGTTCTTAAGGAACCAGAGAAGGCAGCTACGTGGATGAACAGAGAAAGAAAGAAAGAAGAAGAGGAAGAAAAAAAGGGGAAGAAGAAGAAGAAAAAAATTTGGGGCTTTAAGGTTTCTTGCTCAAATCTTCTCATTTAGGATCATAATTCTCAAAGGCAAGTGTTCTAACCCCATCCTACAGAAGTATTAGTCTCTGTTCCATATTGATTCTGAAAGATTTATGCTTAGAACCAGATATTTCTCTCTTTGGACATGTAACCAAGGATCTGAAATTTTTTCGGTAAACTGACTCCTATACACTGTTTCAGCTATAATTTTTAGCACCAAATGTGGATTCAGGTAAGACCTAGCTCGTTTGAAATTAGACTCTTATATCTTTCTTTTGCCATTGATTTTATATATTTTGGACACCGAATACTTACCCAAACGTCTGTTTCAAATGAGCCTATAGATGCTGTAGAACAGGGATCAAAATTTCTGACCCTTCGATACTAAAATACCTATAAGTCCCTGATGGAAATTCTGATTCGTACCAAACTGACTTCGTTCGAAATTAGACTTGTAGACCTTTCTTTTAAAATATAGATTGAAAAATTTGGAATTAAGTGCCTATCCTATTATCTATTGAATCCGACCCTATGAATTCTACAAAACAGTGATTTTGTTTTTGACCTTGTGTTACCAAATCAAAGGTAACTCCTTGTTGAAAACCATGATTCATACGAAACTTGTTTCAACAGAAAATAGATTGATATATCTTTCGACAATAGCCTTCTTGAGGGTATTGGAGCATAATTGACAATCTGAAGGATTTATCCAATGAGCCTCTCGAAATCTGTCAGAAATCGAGCTTTGATCGATTTCGCATCTTCTGTTTTCATTCGTTTGGAAATAGATTTTGTTCAGTTCCCTTCACTCAATTGTGGCTTATATTAATGTTTGAATTCATCTAACCTTCTTATTTGAATTGAGTTGTATGTGATTGCTTGGATTCCATGTGTGCCCTTGCTTTCATTTTCATTCAAATCTGAATATAATTGTGAAAGATTATTGCTTACTTCGTATTGACTCGTAAAGGCACATGTACGTTTTGTTGTTCCGCGTGTGCTTCCGATATGTGTTGTTCATTGTTCATACTATCCTTTTGTACTCTGGTGTTTGTGGGATATTGTGAACCTTCGCCAGAAATGGTGAAGGGAGTTATGCATAGAGCCTGAGATGCTCTGCCGGCCCCTATGACTTCACTCAAACGTGGCTGGATTGAGTTCCCAGATGTGGGAGACTTATGTTTGGTGGTCATTCAGAAATGGATGTACCATATTATATATGGTCCCACTTCACCTTCTGTATGCTTGATATGGTATCCAGAGCTTTGGTTATGTGTTTCTATACATGCTTTGGATATAAATGATATGAATGCAACGTCAAATTCGATATTTGAGCTTCTGTTTCGTATTCATCTTTGAAATGCTCCGAAATGGTCCATACGCCATTGATATGTTTCGAAATGTTTCATTTATCATTGATACGCTTTGAAACATTTTGTACGCCTTTGATATGCTCCAAAATATTTTATTTGTTATTGATATGCTTCGAAATGTTCCATAGGTTGTTGATATGCTCCGGAACATTTCATATGCTATTGATATGCTCCAATTACTCTATGCACCATCTGTTATGAACCAAATATGTTTGATTGAGACGACATTTATGATTCTGCCCTAATGAGATTACATCTATGAATTATTATATTATGCCTTGCATTTTGAAACCTTATTTGTTTGGAAATTGCCCTCTTTTACCATGGATATGTTAGTCACTTGCTGAACTTTATATGCTCACCCCGTTGTTGTATAAATTTTTCAGGATAGCTTGTCGCTCGCTTAAATGTTAAGATTGGGCTGAGGCAGTGGAAAGCTAAAAGATTTTGGGCAGATCTTTATTAGTATATATGTTTTTGTTGTATAAGCACACTCTGCGTCTAATGAAATGTTGACGATGAATCTAAACTTGTGGATTTTGTATATGTTTAAAGGACCTCTCGTGTCTAGGATTCTGGAATGTTAAGTTTAATTCGTGTAATGATATGAACTTATGGTAAATGTTGGTTTTATGATTTTATAGACTCCCATACTTGTGAATTTATGTTGTAGTTATTATTTTGGTGAGTTGGGTTCAGATTTTATGAATCATCGAGCGATGTGTTGTATGTTTATGAACTACACAGGGTTTATAAATTTGTAGGTTATAGAGGTGAAATTTTGATCTGAATATTTTTTTAGTGACCTCAAATGTGTGATTAGATCCTGGATGGATTTGTGATGAAAATTTTTAAAATTATCGATATTATATTTTGAGGGGCGTGACAGAGGTGGTATTAGAGCATGATTTGAGAATCACTAAGAATATTTTTTATGTACTTGATGAAAAAGAAAAATTGAGGTTTATTGACTTTCATTTAGAGATTGATCAAAGAAAATTTTCTTTTGATGTTTTAGGAAGCAAGGATGACGAGATCATCTGGTTCTCCTGTTGCATCTACTGCTGATTAATTGAGTGGTATCATGCGGACTTTGGAGACTATGGCACAAGTGATGCAACAATAACAACAACATGGCCAACAAGGAAGAAATGATGGAATAGGGACATCAAACCAGACGGGGTTGGGAATTGAACAGTTTAAGAAGCTTAGTCCTCCCAGTTTTGGTGGTGAGTCTGATCCAATGGTGGCAGAACGATGGATGATGCAGATAGAGAAAATATTTGATGTCTTAAATTACCCTGATGATCAGAAAGTTTCTCTTGCTACCTTCATGCTGGAAGGAGAAGCTGAACACTGGTGGAGAATGATTAAGAGGATTTTTGAAATCAAACATGAGCCAATGACATGAAAGTTATTCAAAGAAAAGTTTAACGATATATATTTTCCAGATTGTATGAGAGAGCAAAAAGAATTGGAGTTTTTGAATCTTATCCAGGGAATTATGACGGTTACAAAGTATGAATCTAAATTCACTGAGCTCTCCAGGTTTTCCACACATATGACTGATGATGAATCTAGAAAAGCAAGAAGGTTTGAAAGGGGATTACGGCCAGCGATAAGAAGTGGAATGTCAGCTTTAAAACTACAAACATATGCGGATACGGTAGAAAGAGCTTTGAAAATTTAAAGAGACTTGGAGGAAATTCAAGAAATCATGGGCAAGAACAAAAAGGACAAATTTACTAGCAAAAGCAAGAGAGAAATTGAATATGAAGCTAGTAACAAGAGGATCAAGACATCTAGATTTGAGAAAGGTAAACCACTGCGGAGGACTCAATCATGTGCAAAATGTGGATTAAATCATGAGACAAGTCAGTGTTTTCGGACGACTGGAGCCTGTTTTGCTTGTGGAAAGTTAGATCATCAAGTAAGAGATTGCCCACTGAACAAGAAGAAAGAGTCACTGCCTCCTAGACCCTCAACCTATGCTAGAGTGTATGCTATCACTGAACAAGATTCTAAAGCTTCTAAATCTGTGGTTGAAGGTATTCTTTATGTTTCTAAAAGAAATGCAAAGGTTTTGTTTGATCCCGGTTCCAACTTATCATTTGTTTCACAATACTTCGCTTGTCACTTGGATATTCTACCTAGATCCCTGGATTATATGTTATATGTAACAACTGCTATTGGGCATTCTTTGGCAACAAACTTGGTTTACCCATCTTATTTGATCTCTATTGGAGAACACGAACTTCTTGCTGATTTGATTCTTCTAGAGATCCAGGGTTTTGATATTATACTTGGCATGGATTTGCTATCTTCCTATCATGCTAGTATTGATTGCTACACAAAAATAATTACTTTCTGCATACCAAATCAGCTTATATTTTACTTTGAGGGCATTAGGCATGATTTGCCTCCTTGCTTGATATCAGCACTTCAAGCTTATCGTTTTATGCAGAAGGGTTGTTTTTGTTATATGGTGTGTAAAGGAGCATTCAAATCAGGAAACCCATCTAGATGAAATTTCAGTGATCAAAGAGTTCCCTGATGTATTCCCAGATGACTTGCCTGGTTTACCCCTAGATAGAGAGGGTGAATTTGTTATTGATCTGGTCCCCAGTACAACCCCAATATCTAAGCCTCCATATAGAACGGCACCACTCGAGCTAGAGGAATTAAAGAAACAACTACAAGAATTATTAGATAAGGGCTTCATACAACCCAGCGTTTCACCGTGGGGTGCTCCGGTATTATTAGTGAAGAAGAAGGATGGAATATTAAGGCTTTGTATTGATTATAGACAATTGAATCAAGTGACCATCAAAAACAAGTATCCCATACCCAGAATTGATGATTTGTTTGATCAACTGTAGGGTGCACAAGTATTCTCTAAGATTGATCTGAGGTCAGGTTACTGTCAGTTGAAGATCAAGGAGGGGGATATTCCAAAAACAGCTTTTAGAACTCGATATGGTCACTATGAATTCTTGGTGATGCCTTTTGGTTTGACTAATGCCCCTGCAGCTTTTATGGAACTAATGAATAGGATATTTCAACCGCTCTTGGATGACTGTGTAATTGTATTCATTGATGACATATTGGTGTATTCAAGGAGTAATCAGGAGCATGAGGAACACTTGAGAAATGTATTGTCCATACTAAGAGAAAAGAAGTTGTATGCAATGTTTAGCAAATGTGAATTTTGGTTGAATGAAGTTGCTTTCTTAGGCCATGTGATTTTAGGGAAGGTTATATCTGTTGATCCAAAGAAAGTGGAAGCTGTAGTTGAATGGGATGTACCAACAAATGTAACATAAGTTAGAAGCTTCTTGGGCATGGCAGGTTATTACAGGAGATTTGTGGAGGGATTTTCTCGAATCGCTCAACCTCTCACCAACCTCACTAAAAAGAATGTGAAATTTGTATGGGGTGATGATTGTGAGCAAAGTTTTCAAGAGTTAAAAAGAAGATTGACTAGTGCCCCTATTCTCACTATTCCAAGTGGTAGTGAGGGATTTGTAGTTTATACTGATGCTTCAAGAAAGGACCTTGGATGTGTTTTGATGCAGGAAGGGAGAGTAATTTCTTATGCTTCTAGGCAACTAAAAGGTTATGAATTAAATTATCCAACTCATGATTTGGAATTAGCAGCAATTATTTTTGCTCTAAAGATTTGGAGACATTATTTGTATGGTCGACAATTTGAAATCTTTACTGATCACAAGAGTTTAAAATATATTTTCACTCAGAAAGAGTTAAACATGAGGCAGCGAAGATGGATAGAACTTCTGAAGGATTATGATTGTGCCATCCGTTATCACCCGGGCAAAGCCAATGTTGTAGCTGATGCACTTAGTAGAAAATCTACAAGTTTTATGGCTAGTCTGGTCGTGAAGCAATGGAAGTTATTAGAAGAAAATTTTGATTTGAAAGCTTTGAGGAAGGAGCAAGACTCGATGATATTGATGGCCTCCATTCAAGTACAATCTGATCTTATTCAACAAATTAAGGAAGGACAATTACAAGATCCACATTTAATCTACTTGAGGAATGAAGTAGAAAAGGAATTGAAGCCAAAATTTCAAGTTTCAAAGGATGGCCTATTGAGATTTGGGGAGAGAGTATGTGTACCAAATGAACCAGATATCAAGAATCAAATCCTAAAGGAAAGTCATACTTCAAAGTACACCATGCATCCTGGGAGCACTAAGATGTATAGAGATCTTCAAGGTCATTATTGGTGGGAAGGCATGAAGAAAAAATTGCAATGTATGTTTCAAAATGTTTGACTTGTCAGCAAATCAAAGTAGAACACCAAAGACCTGGAGGGTTGTTGCAACATTCAGATATTCCTGAATGGAAATGGAAATGTATTACTATGGATTTTGTTTCAGGACTACCCAGAACCTCTAAAAAGCATGATGCTATTTGGGTTTTCATTGATAGGTTAACAAAATCTGCACATTTCCTACCGATTAATATGACTTATTTGCTTGATAGACTTGCATATTTATATGTCAATGAAATAGTAAGACTTCATGGTATTCCAAAGGAGATCATCTCTGATAGACTCCAGATTTCTCTCTAGATTCTGGAGAAAATTACAGGAATCTATGGGCACTAAAGTCAAGTTTAGTACTACATATCATCCTCAGACTGATGGTCAGTCAGAAAGAACAATTCAAACACTTGAGGATTTGCTTAGAGCCTATGTTATGGATTGGAAAGGTGAATGGGATAAAGATATTTCACTTACTGAGTTCACTTATAATAATAGTTATTATTCAAGTATTCAGATGGCTCCTTATGAAGCTTTATATGGGCGAAAGTGCATAACACCTATATGTTGGGAGGAAGTTGGTGACAGAAAGTTGTTAGCACCGGACAAAGTACAAGAAACTACCGAGAAAATTCAAGTTATAAGGAAAAGATTAAAAACTGCTCAGAGTCGTCAAAAGAGTTATGCTGACAATAGAAGACGAGATATTGAGTTTGAAATCGGAGATTTTGTATTCTTAAAGGTCTCCCCTTCCAAAGGCATTATAAGGTTTGGGAAGAAAGGAAAGTTAAGCCCAAGATTTATTGGACCTTTTGAGGTTCTTGAGAGGGTTGGTTCTGTCGCTTACAAGATTGCCTTGCCACCAGCATTGTGCCATATCCATGATATATTTCATGTTTCGATGATTGGTAAGTATATACCTGATCCTTCTTATATCATTGAGCATGAGCAGATGGAGATCGATAAAGATTTATCTTATGTGGAAGAGCCCACTCAAATTGTTGATAAGAAGGAAAAGATCCTAAGGAATCAAGTCATCACTCTAGTGCAAGTAATTTGGAGACATCATTCTGGAGAGGAAACAACCTGGGAGCTAGAGGAGGAAATGAAAAAGGTCTATCCCTATCTTTTCATAGATAGAGGTATGATAAATTTAGAGGACTAAATTTATCTTTTAAAGGGGGGAGAGTGTAACATCCCTCATTTCTGAATTTTCGTATAAGTTTCTAATTGTAATGTAAGTATCTATTTTAAATTTGATAAAAGAGCCAAAGTATGAATCAGAGAACTTATTCATAAGATTTGGAGGATTTGTTCAAAAAAAAAAAAATCTGAGGACCTATATGTAAACCCTGAGGACCTAATCGTAAATATAATAATACAAGGACTAAACTGTAAAATATACAAAATTACAAATCCCACCATTTAAGCCTCTCTACCTTCGTTCTTAAGGAACTAGAGAAGGCAGCTACGTGGATGAATAGAGAAAGAAAGAAAGAAGAAGAGGAAGAAAAAAGGGGGAAGAAGAAGAAGAAAAAAATTTGGGGCTTTAAGATTTCTTGCTCAAATCTTCTCATTTAGGATCATAATTCTCAAAGGCAAGTGTTCTAACCCCATCCTACAGAAGTATTAGTCTCTGTTCCTATATTTATTCTGAAAGATTTATGCTTAGAACTTGATATTTCTCTCTTTGGACATAAAACCAAGGATCTAAAATTTTTTTAGAAAACTGACCCCTATACACAGTTTTAGCTATAATTTTTAGCACCAAATGTGGATTCAGGCAGGACCTAGCTAGTTTAAAATTATACTCTTATATCTTTCTTTTGACATTGATTTTGTAGATTTTGGACACTAAATACTTAGCCAAACGTCTATTTCAAATGAGCCTATAGATGTTGCAGAACAAGGATCAAAATTTCTGACCCTTCGATACTAAAATACCTATAAGTCCCTGTTGGAAATTCTGATTCATACCAAACTGACTTCGTTCGAAACTAGACTTATAGACCTTTCTTTTGACATATAGAATGAAAAATTTGGAATTCAGATGCCTACCCTATTATCTATTGAATCCGACCCTATGAATTCTACAAAACAGTGATTTTGTTTTTGACCTCGTGTTACCAAATCAAAGGTAACTCCTTGTTGGAAACCATGATTCGTACGAAACTTATTTCAACAGAAAATAGATTGATATATCTTTCGATAATAGCCTTCTTGAGGGTATTGGAGCATAATTGACAATCTGAAGTATTTATCCAATAAGCCTCTCGAAATCTGTTAGAAATCGAGCTTTGATCGATTTCGCATCTTCTGTTTTCATTCGTTTGGAAATAGATTTTGTTCAGTTCCCTTCACTCAATTGTGGCTTATATTAATGTTTGAATTCTCGTTTGCTCTTGTCTATAAATTATTATCATTCCTGAACATATTGTGTAACGTTTATACTATATCACATTGACTTATATAGGCACATGTATAACCCATTGTTCCGCATTTGCTTTCGATGTGTGCCTATTCTAATTTCATTCTTTTGGATATCGAATTCATCTAACCTTCTTATTTGAATTGAGTTGTATGTGATTGCTTGGATTCCATATGTGCCCTTGCTTTCATTTCCTTTCAAATCTGAATATAATTGTGAAAGATTATTGCTTACTTCGTATTGACTCGTAAAGGCACATGTATGTTTTGTTATTCCGCGTGTGCTTCCGATATGTGCTATTCATTGTTCATACTATCCTTTTGTACTCTGGTGTTTGTGGGATATTGTGAACCTTCGCCATAAATGGTGAAGGGAGTTATACATAGAGCCTGAGATGCTTTGTCGGCCCCTATGACTTCACTCAGACGTGGGTGGATGGAGCTCCCAAACGTGGGAGACTTATGTTTGGTGGTCATTCAGAAATGGATGTACTATATTATGTATGGTCCCACTTCACCTTCTGTATGCTTGATATGGTATCCAGAGCTTTGGTTATGTGTTTCTATACATGCTTTGGATATGAATGATATGAATGCAACGACAAATTCGATATTTGAGCTTCTGTTTCGTATTCATCTTTGAAATGCTCCGAAATGGTCCATACGCCATTGATATGTTTCGAAATGTTTCATTTATCATTGATACGCTTTGAAACATTTCGTACGCCTTTGATATGCTCCAAAATATTTTATTTGTTATTGATATGCTTCGAAATGTTCCATAGGTTGTTGATATGCTCCGGAACATTTCATATGCTATTGATATGCTCCAATTACTCTATGCACCATCTGTTATGAACCAAATATGTTTGATTGAGACAACATTTATGATTCTGCCCTAATGAGATTACATCTATGAATTATTATATTCTGCCTTGCATTTTGAAACCTTATTTGTTTGGAAATTGCCCTCTTTTACCATGGATATGTTAGTCACTTGCTGAGCTTTATATGCTCACCCCGTTATTGTATAAATTTTTCAGGATAGCTTGTCGCTCGCTTAAATGTTAAGATTGGGCTGAGGCAGTGGAAAGCTAAAAGATTTTGGGCAGATCTTTATTAGTATATATGTTTTTGTTGTATAAGCACACTCTGCGTCTAATGAAATGTTGACGATGAATCTAAACTTGTGGATTTTGTATATGTTTAAAGGACCTCTCGTGTCTAGGATTCTGGAATGTTAAGTTTAATTCGTGTAATGATATGAACTTATGGTAAATGTTGGTTTTATGATTTTATAGACTCCCATACTTGTGAATTTATGTTGTAGTTATTATTTTGGTGAGTTGGGTTCAGATTTTATGAATCATCGAGCGATGTGTTGTATGTTTATGAACTGCACAGAGTTTATAAATTTGTAGGTTATAGAGGTGAAATTTTGATCTGAATATTTTCTTAGTGACCTCAAATGTGTGATTGGATCTTGGATAGATTTGTGATGAAAATTTTTAAAATTATCGATATTATATTTTGAGGGGCGTGACACTACCGCTCAAGCTAGAACGAAGCAGCAAGCCGACACACGACGAAGTGAAAGAGAATTTTCAATGGGAGATTGGGTTTATCTATGCCTACAACCATACAAGCAACTCTCTATCAACACTCGAGCCTCCATGAAGCTATCCCAACATTTTTATGGGCCCTATCAGATCATAGAGCGTATTGGAGCCGTAGCGTACAGACTTAAATTACCTGAGGATGCCAAAATTCACCCTGTCTTCCATGTATCATGCCTAAAGCCCAAGTTGGGAGAATACAAATCACCCCAGATCTAACTGCCCAACACAACTGAGGATGGAGTTATTCAAGCCCAACCATAAGCCATCCTCGATCGCAGGATCGTGATGCATCGCCGACATCCCTCTACTGAAGTACCAGTGCATTGGAATAATCTACCACTTGAAGGCACCACATGGGAACCATATGAGGAGCTGAAGACCCGGTTCCCTAAGTTCATAGAATCTCAGCCTTGAGGACAAGGCTGATTTGAAGAAGGCGGGTCTGTTAGGACTCTAGCTAGGAGAGTCCTAATTGAGAGGGATATTCATATAAAACCTACCTAAGCCGACTCTTATTAAAGAGGTGAAGAGGCCGGCTAGGGTTAGGAGGTTGTTTCTTAGAGAAGAATTAGGAGTTGTAAGGGAATAGGAGTCTTAAGTATGAGTCCTATTAGGAGTTGGTTAGAAGTAGGAGTCTTGAGTAGGAATCCTATTATGAGTTAGGGTTTAGAAGCCCTATAAATAGCCATGTATTTCTCCTCTTTTCATAAGCAATAGATGAATCCTTTCTGCAGCCTTTGAGCAGCAACTTGGAGGGAGGAACCCCTATAGAGTTCCAAGGAGGCCGATCTCCTAAAGAGATCAACCCCAAGTTTAGAGTCTGCAAGGGTTCTAACAGAGGAGTCCAACACCGAGCAAGTTGCTCATTACGCCTTAATGGCCATCGGAGAAGAGGTAACAAAATTAATTGATGCAGATTTATCAATTGATGAATTATTAAATGCCTTCCATGACTTATTTGATGAATGTAAAATAATTAGTAGAAAATATAAATTGCTAAAAAATAAGCATAATAGTCATGTTAGCAATTTTGATAAATTAAAAACTAAATATCATAATAGTTTAGCTCAATGTGAAAAATGCCATGATCTAGAAACTCTCCAAAAGGAGAACTTACTACTTAAGGACGCCTTGAAGAAATTCGAGGTTAGTAGCAAGTCTTTGAACATGATCCTTACAAATAAGGATCACGTTCCTAAAAGAAGTAGAATCAGATTTGTGAGAAGTCCTCACCAAAATCCAACCACCTTCATAAAAGGCCCCATCTTACATGTTCGACACCAAAGCAAATGCAACTTTTGTTGCAAATATGGACATAAAACGCATCAGTGTCCATTCAAGAAAATTAGTTTGAACAAATTAATTTGGGTTCCTAAAGGAACCATGATAAACTCTATGCAACATGATAAATAATGTAGATCAGTTTTTGAGGCACCCAAAAGCAAATGGGTACCTAAAAATTATCCTTTCTTGTAGAGACATATACCATCACAAGCTAGGAGCAAGAGATGGTACCTTGATAGTGGATGCTCAAGACATATGACCGGAGATCCATCTCAATTCTCTAAGCTCACTGGCATAGACGAAGGCTATGTCACCTTCGGGGATAACAACAAGGGTAAAATCATTAGCAAAGGAACCATAGGTGGTAACAAATCCAACTTATTTATTGAAGATGTTTTGTTAGTTGATGGTTTAAAACATAACCTCTTGAGCATTAGTCAATTATGTGATAAAGGATATATCGTCAAATTTGAATCTAATACTTGCATCATTGAAAAACCACACAAAAACACATCTATGATTGCATTAAAATAGAATAACGTATACACCATTGATATCAATGATCTTTGCAAAGAAATGTATTTCTCAGTTTTGAATGAGGATGCTTGGCTTTGGCATAGGAGATTAGGTCGTGCTAGCATGAAACTAATCACTCAAATATCATCCAAAGAACTTGTACGAGGAATTCCTCATATCAAGTTCATCAAAGATAATGTGTGTGATGCTTGTCAATGAGGAAAACAAATTAAGGGTAGTTTCAAATCTAAGAATCAAATAAGCACCTCTAGGCCCTTACAATTAATCCATATGAACTTGTTCGGACCAATCTCTATATCAAGCCTAGGAGGTAGCGAATACGCCTTCATCATTGTAGATGACTATAGTAGATATACATGGACTTATTTCTTGAAACACAAAAATGAATGCTTTAGATATTTCACCAAGTTTTGTAAACTTATTCAAACTGAAAAGGGTTTTATGATTTCAACAATTCGAAGTGATCATAGTGGTGAATTTCAAAACCGTGATTTCCAAAAATTTTGTGAATCTAATGGATACAACCACAACTTTTTTACTCTGAGAAATCCTTAACAAAAAATGTAGTAGTAGAAAGAAAGAATAGAAATTTACAAGAAATGGCAAGAACCATGTTGAATGAACATAGCCTACCCAAATACTTTTGGGCCGAAGCCGTAAACACTGCATGCTATATTTTGAATAGAGTTCTAGTAAGACCCTTACTTACCAAAACTCCCTATGAGTTGTGGAATAATAAAAAACCCAATGTTTCATATTTTAAAGTTTTTGGGTGTAAGTGTTTTATCTTGAATAAAAAAGATGCCTTAGGAAAATTTGATGCTAAATCCGATAAAGGAATTTTTCTTGGTTACTCTTCGGTTTCTAAAGCTTTTCGTATCTTCAATAAAAGAACTTTAATTATAGAAGAATCCAATCATGTTGTTTTCAATGAAATTTTTAAAATCAAGAAAAATGATTTTGATGATAATGTTAATTTTGATTCTTTGAATTTAAATGAAACCCCTTCTCCAATTAACAACTTGGATGCATCCACTTCCGAAACACCCTTACGCAAGGATTGAAAGTATGTAGATGCTCATCCTAAGGAGCTAATCCTATGAGACACATCTAAGGGGGTTCAAACATGTTCTTCTCTTAAAAATTTTTGTGCCAACGCCGCCTTTCTCTCCCAAATTGAACCTAAATATATTAATGAAGCCATGAAAGATGATTCATGGATTATCGCAATGCAAGTTGAGTTAAATCAATTTGAGAGAAATGAGGTGTGGAAGCTTGTTCCTAGGCCAAATGACAATTTAGTTTTTGGTACTAAATGGGTCTTTAGAAACAAGTAAGATAAATCTGGTACCGTGGTTAGAAACAAGGCTAGGTCAGTGGTCAAAGATTTCAACCAAGAAGAAGGCATCAATTACGAAGAAACATTCGCTCTTGTAACTAGATTAGAAGCCATAAGAATGCTCATTGCCTATGCTAGTAATAATAATTTTAAGTTGTTTAAAATGGATGTTAAAGGCGCTTTTTTAATGGCTTTATTTCTGAAGAAGTTTGTGTTGAACAACCTCTCGGATTTAAAAATAATAGCCTCCCTAAACATGTGTTTAAATTAACCAAAGCTCTCTATGGTTTAAAACAAGCCCCAAGGGCTTGGTATGATAAACTTAGTACTTTTCTTATTGAAAATAATTTCACAAAAGGCAAGGTCGATACTACATTGTTTATCAAGAATTTTAAATATATTTTTCTCATTATTCAAATTTATGTTGATGATGTTATCTTTGGTTCTACAAATGAATCTCTTTGTGAATCTTTTGCTAAAACCATGAGTCTCGAATTTGAAATGAGTTTGATGGGAGAATTAACCTTTTTCTTAGGCTTACAAATTAAGCAACTAAGCAATGACATCTTTCTTAGTCAAACTAAATATGCTTTAGATCTGCTGAAAAAATTTAATATGGATAGCTCAAAAGCTATTAACACCCCTATGCACACCTCCACTAAGTTAGACGTTGATGAAAGTGGAGAAAGCTTCGATCAAAAAACTTATAGGGGTATGATAGGAAGTTTACTTTACCTCACTACAACCAGACCAGATATCATGTTCAGTGTAGGACTTTGTACTAGATTTCAATCGAACCCTAAGATATTTCATCTCAAAGCGATTAAAAGAATACTTAGATATCTTAAAGGTACCACAAATCTAGGATTATGGTATCCAAAATCTGAGAATTTTGAGTTTATGCTGATGCAGATTTTGCTAGGTGAAAACTATATAGAAAAAGCAAATCAGGAACATGTCAATATTTAGGACATTCCCTTGTTTCCTAGTCATCTAAGAAACAAAACTCGATTATATTATCAACAACCGAAGCTGAGTATATTGCAGCTAGTGCATGCTGTGCACAAGTTGTATGGATAAAAAACATCTTAGAAGATTATAAAGTCCATCTTAAAAACATTCCCATTAAATGTGATAACACAAGTGCAATATGTTTAACAAAGAATCCCATTCAACACTTAAGAACAAAACATATTGATATTAGATATCACTTTATACGAGATCATGTTACTAATCATGATGTAATCATAGAGTTCATAGATACTAAGCATCAACTAGTTGATATTTTTACAAAACCTCTAAGTGAAGAACAATTTGATTTCATAAGAAGAGACTTAGGAATGTTGATGTGTCCGAATGCATAAACTTGTTAAAATTATTTTTCGAACTTTATTGATTGAATGATCAAATCAGTTGATTGCCATTACATGCCTAAAATAACATGTTAGAAATTAATACAAAAATTTTCATAACAATGAACATGTTTTATCTTCATGATTGTATTTGAAAATATATAGTATAGTCTTGTCCGAATGCATGAAAGTGTTAATTTCATTTTCGGATTCTCTTAACTAGTGGTGTCCTAACAATCGGATTTTAACTAGTGGTGTCCTAACAATCGGATTTTCTCGATACATTATCCTCTTCCGAACTTAATATGCATATGTCACATTGAGTTTGATTCTCATCATTGATTTTTGACATATGGAATCAACTAGCAAATACATCTCTCACACACTTATCATGTGAAATTTTTTTTTTTTTTTGAGAAATTGATTTGATGAAATGATTCCTGTTTGTAAATTCCTTCTTGAAATATGGATGATAGTGTTTTTACTTGCATGGATTTGTTTCACATACATATCTTGATCCTTGTAAAAATGAAGTATAATTTTATCTCTCATCGATTTTAACTTCATTCAAAGTAAACTCACAAATAGTTGGTATCACAAATAGCTTTCCTCTTTCATGCAAAAAGATAATAACAAATAAAAAGGAAGAAGTATTCAAAGCTATCTTGTCATGTTTTCCTTGAGATATTTGCATAATTGGTATCCTATCACTCACTATTGGAAAATAACATGAACCTAGTTATGGCATGAATAATTACCGCACTTATGCTTAGAATTTGCTTATATCGTTCTCCTTTTTGTTGATGACAAAAGGGGAGAGATATATGAATTGATACTATGAGTATTGATGCTATGATTATGCCATGCTTGCATCATCAAAAATATATGAATTGATGATAACTATAACGGCCATATTTGCATTATGCCATGTTTGCATCATGTTAAGATATCAAGAACTTACATCGTAATTTTACGTGTTGATATCTTACCATGTGATGAAATACTATGATTGCTAAAACACTTAAAATGTGTGCATCATGTTAAGATATCAAAATCTTACTTTAAAATTTTACATGTTGATATCTTACCATATGATGAATTGCTACCATTACCATCATTCACATTTGAAATTTGAAAATGGATGTCAAGCTTTGACATCATTTTCAGAGAGATACATCATGATAGGAATCATGATAAGGTTAAATGATTTTAACTTATCAATATGTCTCTTGAATTTAAAGGCTTTGAATTCAAGAATGGTTTATAGATGGGGGAGTTAAGGTTAACTTCGTTATCAATTGATTGTCACCATCAAAAAGGGGGAGATTGTTGAATCTCAGATTTTGATGATGAAGTCAATTATCATTTGTTATCTAATCCATATGTTGAGATAAGTGTGCAGGATTAACTACGATGGAAGAAAGACATGCAGCAGCAGTTGCGCTAGAGTCAAGACTATGATCACATTGGGAGTTCGACGAAAGTCCGGACGATCGTCGGAGGTTCTGCGGGAACAAATCCGAGAAGTCTAGGAGCTAGCCAAAGAAGCTCGTCGGAACTCGCCAAGTGGATCATCGCAAGTCCAGGAGTTTGTCGGAAGTCCGCCGGAGCATCGCCGAAGGTTTATCGGATGTTCGCCGGAAGTTCGTCGGAAGCTCGCCAGAAGAAGCGATTGACGCACCGGAGCAAGTTATAGTAAATGTCTTAAGAAATGTCGTAGTTAGCATGTAGATTAAGTTAAGAATGGGAGGTGATCCCATTAACTTAATCTGAGGGCAATTGGGCCCTTGACAGATCCAAATTGGGCCGAATGGATTAATCCATTCGGACCAAAATTCCTACCAAGTGGGGGCACCGCCCAGGATGCAGTCTCCGAGCAAGATTGGGCGGTGCAACCGCCCTAGTCAGGCGATGGCACCAGCTGGGCTCAGTCTCCGAGTGAGATTGGGCGGTGCAACCGCCCTTGACAAGTGGTGGAACCGCCTAAGCTCGATCTTCGAGCTCTGCTAGGCGGTGCAACCGCCCCTATCAGGCGGTGGCACCGCCTAGAGGCTCAGTCTCCGAGCTGTCAGGTGGTTGTACCACCCTAATTAGGAGGTGGTACCACTAGGACCTCGAAAATCCGGGAAAAGATATTTTTGAGCTCCAAATTCAAACCAGTTTGGGGCCTATATATACCCCATCCTTTCCTGCATGAAAGTGCACCGAAAGCTTGATCTTACTCTATGATTTTAGAGCTAAAAAGTGTTGTAAAGTCTAAAAGTTCCCCCCCCTCTTTTCTTCCAAGTTTTGATCTTTCAAGAGAGGAGAGAAAAGTTTGTAAGGGTTGTCTCCTTAAGATGAGACAATTTTGGCTCCAAATTTGAATCCATTTGGGGCCTATAAATACCTCACTCATCCCTGCTCGATAGACACATAAATTGAAAACAAAAATTAGGGAAAACACTATTTTAATCTTGTGAGAATTTTCCTCCTCTAGCTATAAGTGTTAATTTTCAATTTAAGAGAGGGATGAGTGACTTGTAAAGGTTATCTCTTAAACCCGTGAAAAGAAGAAAAGAGTTGTAAGAGGGTAATTGGTCTTCGCCCATTGAAAAAAGACCGTTATTGGACGCTGGTAGCCTCAACGAAGGAGGAATCGAGAGTGAACGTAGGTCTCAACGATCGAACCATTATAAATTTAGTTTGCATTTACTTTATG
Organism: Musa acuminata AAA Group; assembly: GCF_036884655.1. Lineage (NCBI taxonomy): Eukaryota > Viridiplantae > Streptophyta > Magnoliopsida > Zingiberales > Musaceae > Musa > Musa acuminata. The sequence continues at coordinate 15,420,592 of NC_088329.1, read as the reverse complement.
TTTTTTATTTACATTGCAAACTGATTTCTTTCTCTCACTACACTTACGAACGTGCTTTAAAGTTCAACTCTTTTCCAATATCGATTTTCATTGAATGAGAATTTTCAAACCGACGTTTCTTACGAAAGTACTAATTTACCCCTCCTCTTAGTGTTGATTTCGATCCTAACAATATGATGCTTTTTTAATAATTTATATTTTTTACCAACTAATTTATATTCATCAAACAAGTCATGAAAAACATTAAGTAATTCATCATAAGGTAAATTAGTTTCGGTTGAGTCGCATACCTCATCATTGAGAGTCATCAATGCGTAGTTCACCACCTCGTTTTCATTAGTTTGCTCCTCGTCTTCGGATGAGCTCGATTCGTCCCAAGTCACCTTAAATGCTATCTTTTTCTTTGGTAGCTTCTTCTTCAATTGAGAAAATTTACTTTTGAAGTGTCTCGGCTTCTTGCATTCGTAGCAAATGATTGTGTCTTTTTTAAGTTCATTTTTGTTCTTATTATCTTGTTTTACAAAATTTATTTTGTTTTTTCTTATAAATTTTTTAAAATTTCTTATTAGAAGTGTTAATTCCTCATCATCACTTGAGCTTTCGCTCGAGTGGTCTTCTTTAGTTCTAAGTGTCATATCCTTCCTTTTTTTTGGAAGGTTGTTCTCATGTTCATCGTATTTATCATGTTTATTATGTGCCTTGCACGTCATTTCATAAGTCATTAATGACCTTATGAGTTCATCAAGTGAAAAATAATTCAAATCCTTTACTTCTTGAATAGCAGTTACTCTTAGGTCCTAATTTTTTAAAAGAGATCTTAGAATTTTATTAACAAGTTCAATATTAGAAAAACTTTTACGAAGAGCTTTCAAATAATTGACGACATTGTAAAACAGGTGTACGTGTCTCTAATGGTCTCGCTTGTTTCATTATAAATAATTCAAAACTATGAAATAAAATATTAATATTAGACTCTTTAACTCTACTTGTGCCTTCATGTGTTACTTCGAGTGTGTGTCAAATGTCAACGTGTAGTTTCGTTTATAGAAACACGATTATATTTATTTTTATCTAAAGCATAAAATAAAGCATTCATAGCTTTCGTATTTAAAGAAAATAATTTTTTCTGTAAATCATTCAACTCATTCATTAGTGTAGATGATTTTTGAAAACCACATTCGATAATATTCCATAAATCAAAGTCTATAGAAATCAAAAAAATCCTCATACGAGTTTTCCAATACGTATAGTTTGTTCCATTGAACATAAGAGGACGAGTGATAATGTGACCCTTAACCTAAAATATGAACCTATTAACACTAAAACCAAGGAAGTTTGATTTTTTATAAAGCTTAATTCTCTTGATGTGAGGACTTAGAATGTTATCAGCCTTTTCACCAAAACATCACATTATGAAAAAAAAAAAAAAAAGTCTTACTACATTATTTGTTACATAATTGTAAATCAAATCGTTCGTCCAGAATAAATTATGCTAAGCATGAGAATAAGGTCAAAATCTTACACGAGCAAATAAATCAAACAACAAAAACAGCTAAATCAGTATCCCTCAAGGGGATAATATCATCTTGACCACATGCTGATAAAATTCTTTTGATGTTAAACAAAGAGGCATTGGGTTAAATATTTAAAAGATGACAATTGATCCACGTCGTGGATGATAAGAAACTGTCTAGAGGGTGTCAAAGCTTACGTGAGAGGAATGAAAGAACTACATTTAGTGTTCCCATTGGCCTAAGTAACGGCTTTAGAAAGTAGTAACATGAGGTTGGCTTGCCAAAAATATATGTTCAAATTCATAAAGCGAACAAAGAGATAATGATGATTCTAAAGCATCAAACAGGATATTCTTTAAGATAGCTAACTAAGACCCTCTGACAAGATAAAAACATTAAGTGTTCTTGATACTGGGTAATTAAATAGTTCCTTGCAATATAAGACATACCACTATCGAACAAGCCATAAGTTAACCTAAACAATTCCAACAGCATATCTAAGTGATATTGCTAATATAGACTAAAAAGAATTTCAAAATATTAACGCTTGAGAGAGACTGTACATACACGAGTCCTTCAGTAGCTATATGTGTTCAACATGACAACTTTGTAGACATCTAAATACCATATCACAACAAACAAACTAATTTGTCAGAAAAAAGAAGAAATAACTCAAATGGAAAATATTACGTTGGAAGAAGTTATACAGTCACAATAAAAGTTAAATCTCCCCTTTGGCCAGAATTCAATTAAGGCAAGCTAAGCTTTCTTCTAAAGTGGCTTGATGGCACAGGCAACCCCTCGAAGAAATCAGCCAAACACTTCTCCAGATCCTCCACTGTGTACTTTATGTACTTTGTTGAATGCCATGCACCCTCTAAATAACCACCAAACCTTGCTAGAAATGCACGATAGGCTGGAAGTATCATTTCTGATATTGAAATCCTCAGCTCAGCTCGCAACTGTGGATCTGGAACCTTCCAAGCTGATTGAGTCTTGTATATTTCTTCAAAGGCAAAGTTAAAGCTCTTGAATTTTTCTTTGAGGACCGTCTTTGACAAACCATGGGAGCTTCCAACTAATCCCTCATCCTTCAAAAAAGACAAGACCTTAGTCCATGAAGTTCTCAAATACTGCATAGAATACTGCCGGATCTGACCCTGACGCTTACGAACCCAGTTATCTCCTAACAGAACCATCAGCTCGGACTCCTTAACCTTCTGGACGATATAGAGTACATTGTTCATCAAGAAAACATATTGCATCCCGGCATCCTCATAAAGTTTGGATTTCTCCTCCAGATTTACTTCCAGATATGACATTAGCAACAGCACTCGGTGAGCCACAGGGGTCATGCTCTCACCCCCTTCTGAGCTATCTCGACCATCTATGCTACCATCCTCAAGAAGCTGATTGAGCAAGGTGCTATACTCAACAAGCAATTTGATGTAATTCATCACGTACCGGTTGAGAGGATGGATCTCACCACCTGGCAATGCCTTCTTCGAAGTTTCTCCTTGAATTGCATTCCCAAACTCCACAAGTGTGCCCCTTACTGCATCCCCCATCCCTAAAAGAACCCTTTCTACCTCCTCGCAGATGAAATCCTTAGAATCCCCCAGGAACAGGTCCCCAATGTCTGGTAGCACATCCGCTAGAACCTCATACATGCCCAGGATGCCAAAGAGCCTCTCTGGCGATCGCTGACCTTCAGCAATTGCCTCTCCAAATTTTAGTAAGTGCATGACGCAGAACTTTGCAACCTCATCAAAGCATTCCTCCTTCAGGTCATCGGAGCCAGCAAGTATTTGTTCGCAGAGCTGCCTCTCAGCTGAGATGACCCCAACAACGAGCTTCAAAGCTTGCATCCAGTTCTTCATCTTCTTATCAAGAGTCTTCCACTCCATCCTTCGCACCTCCTTACTACTAACCGTGTCAGCTCCAAGAACAGTGAGGCAATCGGCCAAGATATTACAGCGAACGCTGGTATAAACCCGGCAGAGGTCATTTCGGGACCCAGCCGTGATCATCCGATCAGCGATCTGCCTAAGGTCGGAAATTGCTTCAGGGCGGATCAAATTGGGGATCTGCGTCTCCGAGAGGGCGATTGTGGTGGCCCGTGCCACAACGCATTGCTCTGACAAAAGCGACCCTTCGACGTCCTCAGCAGCAGCGTCACTCGTGGGGGATCGGAACGAGAGGAAAAGCCTTTGGATGGAGTCGTGAAGGTTTTCGGCGTCAAGGACGTCGGTATTTTGGATCATCAAGTGCCGGAACTCGTCGCCGAGGCGGCTGATGGAGATCTGGAGGGTCACCTCGGCGCAGGCCAGGAGATCGCCTCTGGAGGTCGCGGTGAGGGCGAGGACCTCGTCGACGGCGGAGAGGTACTCGGCGGCGGTGTCGGGGGAGTCCCACAGAAGGGAATCCGGATTGGAGGGATCCCAATGGAAGATAACCCTCTCGGCGGCCTTGAGGCGAGCATCCACCTCGGATTGCTCGCCATCGACGGAGGACGAGGAGGGGGCCTCCCCGTCGACGGCGGAGAAAGGGGCTTCGTCGTCGACAGCGGAGGAAGGGGCTTCATCTTCGCCAGCGGCGCAGAAAGAAGGGGAGAATAGGTCGGGAACCGCGGAGAGGCGGCGATCGAAGGCGGAGAGGATGCGCATCATGTCGTCGGCGGCCTCGGAGGTGGTGGCGAGGCTCCTGACAATGTGCCGCGCGGTGGCGATCACGTTTTCCGACCCGTCGGCCCTCGGGGCCGCCGCCATCGCAGCTCGCCGGAGATCCAAAACGCGGTGGCTAGGGCTAGGGTTAGGGCCGGGAGGACGGCAAAATGAGACCGGAAAACGAGAAAACGAATGCGTCCACGGGACGTGAACCTACCATCTAGTCTACTTCTCACTTCCATTTTTCTAACTTTTATTATTGTTATTATTACGAATATCCACCAGGAAGGTAGAGAGAATTTTCTCAGGACTTTATTACTTTTTTCGCAGGGATATCCTGAGAATTGAGATTTGTTTAATGGGATTAACGAGACATTCATGTGGATGCTTCAGGAAACACTTCGTGTTCTATGAAGATTTCTCGTAGGCAATTGTTGACTTTGGTCTAAGAGGATTATTCTGTTTGCTGTACGGGCTCCCCTTGGTTTCCCTTTAAAAAAAAACCAAATTAGTGTCCACAAATCTTATTCTTCGTATTACATTACCGCAGTCCAAATTACACTTAGAAACAAATCCTTCCTTGATTTGTAGTTGTGTTTATTTGACCCACTGCGTTTAGTTTTGGGATTAGAATAATCCCAATCAAATCGAGTAATTAGGATGTCGCTATCTATTGTTAGCGACGAGGTGTTTTTTTTAATTACCATATGAGATGGATTTGGAAAACCGGTCTGTGATAGTTGACCCTACAATTTTGAGATCAGAACACTAAGAAAAAAAAAAGAAATGGCTAAAAAATTATTTGACAGATTTAAAAAAAAAAGACCTAGCACATGAAAGATGAGATAAACGTATAAATGTAAATAATAAAATAAATTAATTTGTTAATTGGAAAACCATTACATACCTTATTCTTTGTATAAAAGTTGACTAGTCCATTAGGCTAACAATTAATTTTTTTATGGAAGTGCAGAATCTCAAATGCTAATAACAATTCATAGTATAAAAAATCCTTTCATTTAATTAAAAGTATTTACATCTTTATTTAGGTTATTGATACGGGTTAATATAGAATAGATTTCGAAAGAAAATTGATAGGATAATTGTTTACTGGAATAAAATTTTTTTGATAGAAAAAGAATGATCTCATGATAATATTTTAATAAAATAAAAAAATAACTCATCATCAAGTTTAAAATCAGAAAGGATAATAAACAAGAATACAAAATTGAAAACAAAAACTTATCACTCAAGAAAACATCTAAGAGATATAGAGTTTAAAAGAGAACTTATAGAGAGCTTCCACCAATATCATCAGTTTCTAAATTTCTTTCTAGCCCTAAAATACCAAAATAAGTACTAGTGCACGAAACAATCCTTCGTGTATAAGAAATTACGAAATTAAGTATTTTATAAACTAGTAACTAACCCCTTTAGTGCATGATCATGAAGAAAAGCACCTTGAAACAACTTTAATTTTGTCTAAAGAATATATTGGGAAATCTAGGACGACATCACATACGCAGCGGAAGAACAAAAAATAAAATCCTAGAATTCCTACCAAAAAATAAGATTTCATCGTCATGCAAAGATTGGTGGACAAAAACCTAAAAATTGAAAAACCATGCATATAAGAAAGATGTGTTCGTTACCTAGGGAGATCGTATATCCCTGAAAACTTACAGATCTATAGGAGATGATGAAAGAGGTCAATTGTCCTCCTCTCTAATGGTGATCCACATAGCAGGGGCTGCGAAGATGCTTTATAAATCCCTACCCAAATATCTTCCTCGCGTGCATGACTCAATCAAGAAAGGGCTGCCACTTCTTGTTATCCACACACCCTAAATAGGGGCTATAGTATGAGGAGAGGGAGAGAGAAGAATAGGAGGAGGCGGCCAAAAAGAACCTAGCTCATAGCTCTTTGGTTTCCTCATATTTATAGAGGCCCCCTATCAACTTACCATAATGGATCCTGTCATATTCGATATTGGATCTCCATCCAACTACCCATGCTACTTAGATTAGTGGGTCTCTACCAAATAATCTCTCACTGGCTTTTATTGGATATCATCCATAGGATCCAATAATTCATGGGCTTAATGGATATCCAATATGATAGGAGCTCTAGAGGATATCTCATATCAGAACCTATACTCGTTGCAACACCTACCATATATGTATGACCCTCTAGGCCCAATATCAAGCTTGTTGTAAGTCATACTTGTTAGATCTCCTTTTGGCTCAGTGAATTATTATCTCCATAATAATTCATTCAACTCATCAATTATGGGCGTTCTAAGCCACTACACCGCAGTCCTCAAACGATACAGGAGAATCCAATCCATTGGACCTATCTGTCCTTAGTTACCATGTATTTATAATCTACAGTCCCTCATCCATCTAATACTCTAAATATCATATATTGGGCATGGTGCTATCAGGCCCATATGGTTTCTACTCGAGTCTCGCCCTAATCGGATTCTCCTAGAGAACTCTTTCTCTCTCAATCTGAATGACTCTAGCAATGGATTTGTCTTAGCAAGAACACATGTGATATTCTTCTCATGACACCAAGGGCAAATGATCCTTTATCGACACTCAATTGCCCTCGTAAGATTGGTTGCCACTCTCGATGACTAGCTGTGATAGATTTGAAACTTCCAAACAATAAGAAAATATAGGGGCGACATCACATATGAAGTAGAAGAACAGAAAACAAAAAATCTAAATTTCTCAAAAAGATGTTCGTCGTCATGCGAAGATTGGTAAGCAAAAATATGCAAAACTGAAAACCATGTGTGTGATAGTGTTTTACCTAGGGAGATCATAAATCCTTGAAATCCTGCAGATCTATGGGAGAGGATGAAGGAGGTGAAGCGTCCTCCTCTCTAGCGATGATCCACACGGCATGGGATGTAAAGATGCTCCTCAAATCATTGTTTAAATCTTTACACCTACTATCTGAGGAGGAGAAGGGGAGAGGAGAATAGGAGGTGACAACCAAGAATGCCTCAACCTATAGCCATTTTGTTCTCTCCTATTTATAGAGGCCCCCTATAAACTTAACCCTAATGGATCCTGCCCTATTGGGTATTGAATCTCCATCCAACTATCTCTTAGATTAGTAAATCTCTATCCAATAATCTTTCATTGGCTCTTATTGGATCTCATCCTTAGGGTCCGAGGGCTTATTAGATATCCATTAAGATAAGGGCTCCAGCGAAGATATCATATCTGAACCTCTACTTGTCACAACACCTACCATATATATGTGACCCTCTAGGCTCAATATCGAGCTGGCTGTTGAATCTCATATTTTGATGATAAAACCAATTGATAGTATTTATGATTTAATCTATGATTTTAGTGACGCAGGAAGCTTCGATTAGTGAGAGACAACTAAAGCAGAAAGAATCATATTGGTCGGAGAAAAATATATTAGAAGATTGGATGTCGAGTTGGAGGATCGGTTGATGTATCGACAGAGGGCTTCAGGCCATGGTTTCGGGCATCGGGCCAAGAAGAGCGGATATTGTGCCAAGGATAATGGAGTTGTAGAGGTCAATTGGCCGATTAGGTAATAGGCCGCAAGAGAGGACAATGCGCCGAAGAATCGGACGAAGCGTCGATGGACCAATGACATACCGGACAACATGATTCATGCTTAGTAATAATTTTCTAGATCGAAGTGTGTTTTATGTGTGTAGGATTAACTACAATAGTAAGACATAAAGCAAAATGAAGTCCTAGAGTCAAGAACCCGATTTCGTTGGGAGTTTGAAAGTTCATCGAAAGTCCGGACGTTCATCGGAAGTTTTGTCGAAACTAACCAAGAAGTCCAGGAGCTTGCCAAAGAAGCTCATTGGAACTCTCTAAGAATATCGTCATGAAGTCCAAGAGCTTGCTGGGAGTCCATTGGAACATTGCTTAGAGATCGTCAGAAGTTCGTAGGAAGATTGCTGGAAGAAACTTAGACTTATGGACTTTGTTTAGCTTAATAAATATCTTAAAATTTATAGTTAGCATATAATTGGGATTAGAATTAGGCCAACCCAATTAGGGAATAGTTGGGTCAAGAAAAAGGCCCAAACAGTGATCAAACAAGTGAAACCGTCGTGGCACAATCTCCGAGACTGTGTCAGGCGGTGGTACTGCTCAGACACAGTCTTCCAGGCAGTGGTGCCACCTAGTGTGAGGCTACAGGTGATGGTACCGCCCAGTGCAAGCGGTGGTACCACCCGTACCTTGAAATTTCAGGGGATTTGAATTCTGGCTCCATTTTTTAAGCCATTTGAGGTCTATAAATACCCTAGCTATTCCTGCATGGAGAAGCAAGAAAAGTGAACAAAAACTCAATGTTTCTAGAGTTGAAAACCTATGTAAAGTATAGAGTCCCTCCTAAAGTTTAGAGACCATTTTAAGAGAGAGTGTGAGGGAAGCTCTGTAAAAGGGGGGTGTAAAAGTTCTCTTTTGAGCCTGCAAAAGGAGAATAGAGTTGTAAGAAGGAGATTGATCTTCATCTATTAAAGGAAGATCATTTGTGGATGCCGGTGGCCTCGACGGAAGGAGAATCGACAGAGTGGATGTAGGTCATAATAACGAAACCACTATAAAAACTTGGTTTACATTTCTATTCTTGCTATTTACCTTAACTACAAACTACTTACTCGCTTTACTTCCATTACGCTTACGAATACAATTTCAAAGTTAACATCTCTCCGAAACAGTTTTCATCGAAATCGATTTTAATCGAACAAAGATTTTTAAACCGACATATTTGAAAGATTTCAAAGATTTTTAAACCGACATATTTGAAAGATTTCAAAGTTAACATCTTTCCGTTGTACTAATTCACTCCCCCCCTTCTGCCCCCCCCCTCCCCCCCTCTCTCTTAGTGCCAACTTATTCCTAATAGTTGGTATCAGAGCCACATATTTCTTATTTGGTTTAACACCCAAGAAAAATGGCTCTTTTCGGCTTTCATGAGAGTTACTCTCTCAATCGTCCTCCCATGTTCAATGGGACAAACTACACATATTGGAAAACTCGAATGAGAGTTTTCTTGCTTTCTTTGGATTTAAATTTATGGAATATTATTGAAAATGACTTTCAAAAATCTTCTAAACCAATGAACGAATGGAATAATTTGGAGAAGAAGATTTTTTCTTTAAATGCTAGAGCTATGAATGCTCTATTTTGCACCTTAGACGAAAACGAATTTAATCGTGTTTCTATGTGCGAAATGACTTTTGATATTTGACACACTTTTGAAATCACACACGAAGGCACTACTAGAGTTAAAGATTATAAAGTCAATATTTTAATGCATGATTTTAAACTATTTCGAATGAAGCCGAGCAAAACCATTATTGACATGTACACCCGTTTGACAGATGTCGTCAATAGTTTAAAAGCACTTGGTAAATATTTTTTGAATTTTAAAATTATTAATAAATTTTTACGATCACTTTTTAAAAATTAGGATTTGAAAGTAACGACAATACAAGAATCAAAAGATTTGAACCATTTTCTAATCGAAGAACTAATTGGGTCTTTAATGACCTATGAAATGAGTTTTATGACACATGTGGCACAAAACGAACTTGAGAACAACCTTCCAAAGAACAGGAAGGATTTTGGACTAAGAATAATCGAAGACCACTCGAATATAAGCTTAAGTGATGGTGAACTTGAACTCCTCACTATGAAATTTAAAAAGTTCATGAAATAAAAATTAAAGAATAAAAAGGACTCAACTACTTGCTATGAATGCAAGAAGAGGGAACTACTTTGGGACGAATCGAGCTCATCCGAAGATGAGAAGAAAATCAATGAAGATGAGGTGGCAAACTATGCCTTAATGGCTTTTGACGACGAGGTAATCAAAATCCCCTTAGTTTATTTCGAAATTACATGATGCTTTTCATGAGTTATTTTTAATTTAGTTTAATTATTTTTCTTAAAAATTACATGTTTAATAATGTAATGAAAATGCTAAAAATTTGGGATTATGCTAGTTATTTTGAAAATGATGATGAAAATTACATGTTTTATGATAAAGAAATAAAATATTAGATTTAAATCTAATGATAATCCTATGTATGTTTTTAAGGAGCATTAATGTGTTTCATGTTGATTTCCGTATTGTTTCTCGATTTTGATTAAAGATGCTCTATGATTAATGATATCATGCCCAAATTAATGATGCATAATGATCATGCTTAATAAGTTTATATTTTAAAATTATGCATGATAATTTTTGTGGTTTATGGCTTATCGGTTTGTACCCTAATGAAAGTTTCTTTTTCAATTTTAAAAATGATGCATTTTTTGATATGGCATAAAAGAAAAAGGTGTGCTTATACGAAAATAATTGAAGTATCATGTTTGACGATTTTATATTTAAATTATGCATAATGATTTGAAGTAATGATGATTTTTGGGTAAATTATGGTTTATTGATCTTGATGATTTCAATGATGAGATTTACTGTTTTGATTTTAAACCATGATGTATGGTTTTCATACAGAAAACTTGAGCATGCTTATATGAAATCAATCACTTAAATTGAAATAACTAAAACGAGGAAAACATTTTGTTTTCAAAATTTCTTTTTCTCTATCTTATTGATTTTGATGAATCTATTTGTTTCATTTTTATGAATATGTTAAAAGTGACTTTGTTGATTTAACAAGTTGAATGATTTGAAGATAAATGATGATTTTTCTCTTGATTATAACTTGTGATATTTTCTATATGAATCATCATCTTGATTTCTCTATATTTGATACATGAGATTTATATGAATCAAGTGTTAGGATCGAAGCGGCACTAAGAGGGGGGGTGAATTAGTGCAACGGATTAAAACGTTGATTTCGACAAATTTTTCGTACGATAAGAACGGAACTTGAAAAGTTTAACTTGAAAGCGTATTCTTAAAGTTGCGCAGCAAGGGTAATACGGAACTAAAGCAGTAAGAAGATTTGCAGTAATGTAAATGACAATAATGAAATGCAAACCAGAGATTACGCCGATTTAGAGTGGTTCGGTCAAATGACCTACATCCACTTGCGAGGCCCCTCTTCGATGAGGCTCCCACCTTCCACTAGCAAATCTCTTGAAAGGGAAGGGTAAATACCCCTCTTACAACTCTTTACAAGCGGTTCACTCTCTTACAAATTTTTAGCAAGAATGAAGGAGGTGAACACTAGCAAAATGAAAACAAGATTAGCTAGGACTTTTCTAATGCCTTTCTCTCAAACACTTGCTGCTCAAAAAGTTGTTCTCTCAGCTGAGATTTAAGGGGTATTTATAGGCCTCAAGAGGATTCAAATTTGGGCTTCAAAATTTGAATTCTCTTTGGGTTCCCGCTGTTGGAGGTGCCACCGCCCAGCCAAGCGGTGCCACCGCCCAGCGCTCGGGTGTTGGGCGGTGCCACCGCCCAGCCAGGAGGTGTCACCGCCTAGCTCTCGGGCACTGGGCGGTGCCACCGCCTACAGTGTTTTCAGCCCACTAGTTAGGCTTCAATCTTGCCCCAAACTAGTCTGAACTTGGGCCCAATTGGCCCCTACTTGGGTTATAGGATTAACACCTAATCCTAACCCTAATTAACGTGCTAACTATGAATTTAAAGACATTTTCTAAGCTATTACAAAGTCCGCAAGTCAAGACTTCTTCCGGCGAGCTTCTAGCGAACTTCCGACGGTCTTCCGATAAACTCTCGGAAACCATTCTGCGGACTCCCGGCAAGCTCCTAGACTTCACGATTTGATCTTGGCGAGTTCCAACGAGTTTCTTTGGTAAGCTCCGATCTTTCTCGGCGAGCTCCGCGAACTTCCAACGAACCTTCCGGCGAGCTTCCGAAAAACCCTTCGGCAAGCTCCCTACTCATTCTCGGCTAGTTCCGGCAGCATTCCCGACGAACCTTCGGACTTCCGTCGAACTCTCGAACTCCCAACGAATCCTTCGCGCTTGACTCCAGCACTTTGTTTCGCTTTATGTCTTCATCGTTATCGTAGTTAATCCTGCACACACAAACCAAAACTCTACTCCGATCTAGACAATTATTATAAAGCGAATTGACATTCTGTTGCTCGGCACGTCATTGGTTGGCGCTTCGTCCGATTCTTCGGCGCATCATCCTCTCTTGCGGCTTGTTGCCCAATCGGCGGTTGACCTCCACAACGCCGATATCCTTGGCGCAATTCCGCTCTTGGCCCGATGCCCGACGCCCGAAGCCTTCTGCCATCCAATATCCTGACGTGATCTCCTCCGACGCAACGTCAATTCCTCCTGCGTTAATTGTCTAATCCTGATCGAGTAGACCTGTATCACTCAAAATGTAGTCTGACATTTAAACACAATCAATTAGTTTCATCATCAAAATCCGAGATTCAACAATCTCCCCCTTTTTGATGATGACAACTAATTGATGACTAACGGAGTTAACCTTAACTCCCCGGAGTTTAACTAAACTCCCCCTATCAATATGCCATTGATAAAACACTTGGATTATCCCAAATCCAAGTAACATTCATCAGAAAAACATTTAAACTATCATGCAAATATATAAAATATTTAATTCAATGCATGAAGTCATCAATATACTTCTCCCCCTATGTCATCAACAAAAAGGAGAAGTAGCTCTAGCTATTTTAAAAGATATGCAAGTTTTTGCAACATAAAGCTAGATTTTCATCACAACATATAAGCACAAAAGTATAACAAGATTCTTAAGTTCAATCATGGCAATTCAACACTTGCTTCTTGTGCAAGATTGCACTTTGCTTTTCTTTGCAATGTGCATGATAGTATTTCTTTGTAATATTCAAAATAGCAAATTGTACATCATGCTAGCTAGCATATTAAAGATGTTCAAGACAGTAAGTTTTTCTTCTCTTTTGAGAAGTGTAATTTTGCTTCCTTTACAAAGTGCAAGCTAGCAAAGTATTTGAAAAAGTGAGCAAGTTTTGTAACATACAAGCTAATAAAAATTTCAAAAGCAAATACAAGATAGCTTTCTTGTTGAAGTGTGTAAGCTATCGATTCTTACTTCCTATTGCAATGTGCAGGTTGCAAGTCTTGCTTCTTGAGATGGGCAAGATAATGATGTTCAAGAAGACAACTTTTGCTTCTTGAAATAAGCAAGTTAGCAATCTTTGCTACTTAAGATATGCAAGCAAGCAATCAAGTTTTTGCATCTTCTTGACTTGTGCAAGCAAGCTATCTCCCCCTTTGTCATTGTCAAAAAGAAGGGAAGACCCATTACATCAATTATGACAAAGGTAAGTATCAATCTTAATTGTGCATCATCATATTTTCAAATTAGAATATGCACATTTTCAAAAACCTTATATTCATTCATGCATGATATTGAATAAATCGATCAACATTATAAGAATATCATACATGATACTAAAATTTTTAACTATTTGTCAACATTTTGATCATGATACCAAATATTCATCATTTAGAGTATTCATGATATAAAACATTAAATCAATATTTATAATACATCATTTTAGCGACAACTCATAGTATTTTAAATCATGATTTACATCATATGTAATACATCACATCATAATTAGAAAGCACAAGTATTGCATATATCATTGCAAATCATAAATGTTTCATATCATGATGGTATCAATTTGTCAAATTATATCCTACCAAAAACTTATCCCCATTTGTATTTCATGCATAATTTCACTTCATCACATTTGGAGTATCAAGAGGAATTAATTGGGTGATGAGATTAATATTTCACGAATACATGGAATTGTATAAAAAATCATATCATAAGTGTTTCATACATTCATATCATCACATGAAGGAATATAAACAAAAATTAGTGATGAGATCTTACTTCATGAATACAATAAAATTCATATAGCATATCATGGTTTATTAGAATTAGTCTTCCTTTTGGTGAATAGCAAAAAGAGTGGTAGGAGAGCAAGATCCTAATTCATGCATATCAAATATTCAATCATCAAAATCATGAACCATCTAGAAAATTCTCCTCTTTAAATATTCAAAGAGAGAATCATGATGAACATTCTTGGTTTACATAAAGTTTCAAAACATAATTGTCAAGATTATGAATACTAAAAGACTATGAAACATTTCGACAAATCTCCTTTTAAATAGAAAAGAAAATGTTGATTCATAAAAGATTTCATGTTATGAATTTCAAGAGATCAAGATCATGATTTCAATAAAAAATTATTCAAATTTAAATCATCAAAATCATTATCAAAATCCAAGAGATTCACAAATATGATACAAATGGATTCATCAAAATCAATAAGATTGAGCAAAATAATTTTCAAGAATGTTATCCTCTTTTCGATTATTTCAAAACATATGATTTTGTTTCATTTATACCAAATAAAAACATTTATCATGTTTAAAACCGAAAGAGTAAGATTTATTACAACAAAAATCAATAAGGTACTTTCATTATGGTAAAAATCAATGATCCATAAATCGTAAAAGATTCATCATCCATAATTTCGAAATTTATTAAGCATGATCATTATGCATGACACTAAAACATGGTTTCAAAATGTTTAATATTTTCATTGCACAATTTAATCATTATGCATCATCATATTTTCAAATTCGAACATGCACAATTTCAAAACTATATCTTTTATTTTTCATGCATGATACAAATAAATCAATCATCAATATCGGCATATCATACATGATATTCAAGCATTCATGATAAATCATTTTGGCAACATGATCATAGCTATTCAAATGATAGTATCTAAATGTCAAAATTCATTACATCCTATCATGCATGATCATTAACTTCTTATTTGAATTTCATGCATTATTTTGTTTCATCACATAAGGAATATCAAGAAGAGTTATTGGGTGATGAGATAAATATTTCATGAGTACAAGGAATTGCATGAAAATCATATCATGAAAAGATAATAATAGAAGACACGTTTTGTTTTGAAAAATCTCCTCTTAAATAATCAAGAAAAAATCTTAGGAGATCATGATATAGATAAAATTCATTCAATCTTAGAATAAGATATTAATTCAAGCATATAAAATTTCTCAATTCATTATGAATCATAAAAAGAATTGTGGTTCCGAAATATCACGATTCATTTAGAAAAATTTTCTCTTTAGTGCACGATAAGAAGAAATATGGCAATGATACCAATCATAATTCATTTGGATAATAGATGCTAAAAAGGAACATTGAGGATACAAGATCTTGATTTTTATAGAGTAAATCTCAAGTTATAAATCTCGAAAAATCAAGATAAAGCTCATTCAAATTCAAATCATCAAATCAAAATCATTTTCAAGATATTCATAAAAAGATGATAAAATAGATTCATCAAACCAAGAATTTTCAAGAAAAATACTTTTATCTATTTAGTTGTTTCATATAAGTATGCCTTTGTCCTTTTTGTGCCAAAAAATATATATATATCATCAATCATTTAGGATTGAAAAACAAATTTCTTCATAACAACCATCAAGATCATTATGTATAACTTTTAAAATCTCATGCATAAAATGGTATTAAAACATTTAATATTTTCATTCCATCATTTTGCATTTTTATTGAACATAATTTTGAATGATTCTTCTAGATAACTAAAACTTCTTTAGTTTTAATTTATATGATTAACTTTATCTTAGCATGCTCAAATTTTGTTCATATGTCAAAACCATACATAATGTTTGAAAACCAAAGACAAGGTTTAAAAAAAAATCATCAAGCCTTCCATTCAAAAGTCATGCATCGTCATTGAAAATCAATATGGAAATCGTCAAAATACAAATTCTTGCTTCTCAATCACATATATAAGATTAATCTTACTAGGTGTATAAGAATTAGATTTATATCTAATATTTTACTGCATTAACATAACACATGCAATTTTCAAGAAAATTAATCCTAAACTAAATTAAAAATAACTCAAGAAAGTATTATGTAATATCAAAATAAATTAGTGGGATTTTGATTACCTCATTGTTGTAAGAGGGTGAGGCATAGTTTGCCACCTCGCCTTTCTTGATTTTCTCCTCGTCTTCGGAAGAGCTCAATTCATCCCAACTTTTGTTCTTCTTGCGTTCAAAGCAAGTAGTTCCATTCTTTTTGCTTTTTAATTTTTGTTTCATTTGTTGTTTAAGTTCACCATCACTTGAGCTTATGCTCGAGTGGTATTCATGTGTTCTATGTCCCAAATCCTTCCTATCATTTGGAAGGTTGTTCTCGAGTTTCTTTTTTGTCACATTGTTCATTTCGTAGGTCATTAGAGACCCAATAAGTTCTTCGAGAGGTAATGTTTTAAGGTCCTTGGCCTCTTGAATGGCCGTAACTTTTGGATCCCAACTTTTTGGAAGGGATCTTAAGATTTTAGTGACTAGTTCAAAATTAGAAAAACTTTTACCAAGAGCTTTGAGTCCATTGATGACATCCGTGAACCGGGTGTACATGTCTCCGATGGACTCACTTGGTTTCATCCGGAAAAGTTCGTAAGAATGCACAAGAATATTGATTTTGGACTCTTTCACTCGGCTAGTGCCTTCATGAGTGACCTCTAGAGTTCTCCAAATATCAAAAGCCGAGTCACACATCGAAACGCGATTAAATTCACTTTTGTCAAGTGCACAATATAAGGCATTCATAGCCTTTGCATTTAAAAAAAACATCTTCTTCTCCAAATCATTCCAATGGTTCATTGGGAGAAAAGACATTTCAAATCCATTTTCGACTATGTCCCATAAATTCAAATCCAAAGAAAGTAAGAAAACTCTCATTCGAGTTTTCCAACAAGTGTAGTCCGTCCCATTGAAAAAGGGAGGACAAATGAGAGAGTGACCCTCTTGAAAGCCGTAAAGAGCCATTTCTATTTGGTTGTTAAACCAAGGTAGAAAAACGTGGCTCTAATACCAATTGTTAGGATCGAAGCAGCACTAAGAGGGGGGGGTGAATTAGTGCAGCGGATTAAAACGTTGATTTCGACAAATTTTTCGTACGATAAGAACGGAACTTGAAAAGTTTAACTTGAAAGCGTATTCTTAAAGTTGCGCAGCAAGGGCAATAAGGAACTAAAGCAGTAAGAAGATTTGCAGTAATGTAAATGACAATAATGAAATGCAAACCAGAGATTACGCCGATTTAGAGTGGTTCGGTCAAATGACCTACATCCACTTGCGAGGCCCCTCTTCGATGAGGCTCCCACCTTCCACTAGCAAATCTCTTGAAAGGGAAGGGTAAATACCTCTCTTACAACTCTTTACAAGCGGTTCACTCTCTTACAAATTTTTAGCAAGAATGAAGGAGGTGAACACTAGCAAAATGAAAACAAGATTAGCTAGGACTTTTCTAATGCCTTTCTCTCAAACACTTGCTGCTCAAAAAGTTGTTGTCTCAGCTGAGATTTGAGGGGTATTTATAGGCCTCAAGAGGATTCAAATTTGGGGTTCAAAATTTGAATTCTCTTTGGGTTCCCGCTGTTGGAGGTGCCACCGCCCAGCCAAGCGGTGCCACCGCCCAGCCAAGCGGTGCCACCGCCCAGCCAGGAGGTGTCACCGCCTAGCTCTCGGGCACTGGGCGATGCCACCGCCCAGCCCAGGCGGTGCCACTGCCTACAGTGTTTTCAGCCCACTAGTTAGGCTTCAATCTTGCCCCAAACTAGTCCGAACTTGGGCCCAATTGGCCCCTACTTGGGTTATAGGATTAACACCTAATCCTAACCCTAATTAACGTGCTAACTACGAATTTAAAGACATTTTCTAAGCTATTACAAAGTCCGCAAGTCAAGACTTCTTCCGGCGAGCTTCCAGCGAACTTCCGACGGTCTTCCGATAAACTCTCGGAAACCATTCTGCGGACTCCCGGCAAGCTCCTAGACTTCACGATTTGATCTTGGCGAGTTCCAACGAGCTTCTTTGGTAAGCTCCGATCTTTCTCGGCGAGCTCCGCGAACTTCCAACGAACCTTCCGGCGAGCTTCCGAAAAACCCTTCGGCAAGCTCCCTACTCATTCTCGGCTAGTTCCGGCAGCATTCCCGACGAACCTTCGGACTTCCGTCGAACTCTCGAACTCCCAACGAATCCTTCGCGCTTGACTCCAGCACTTTGTTTCGCTTTATGTCTTCATCGTTATCGTAGTTAATCCTGCACACACAAACCAAAACTCTACTCCGATCTAGACAATTATTATAAAGCGAATTGACATTCTGTTGCTCGGCACGTCATTGGTTGGCGCTTCGTCCGATTCTTCGGCGCATCATCCTCTCTTGCGGCTTGTTGCCCAATCGGCAGTTGACCTCCACAACGCCGATATCCTTGGCGCAATTCCGCTCTTGGCCCGATGCCCGACGCCCGAAGCCTTCTGCCATCCAATATCCTGACGTGATCTCCTCTGACGCAACGTCAATTCCTCCTGCGTTAATTGTCTAATCCTGATCGAGTAGA
Organism: Musa acuminata AAA Group; assembly: GCF_036884655.1. Taxonomy (NCBI): domain Eukaryota; kingdom Viridiplantae; phylum Streptophyta; class Magnoliopsida; order Zingiberales; family Musaceae; genus Musa; species Musa acuminata. The sequence continues at coordinate 15,401,949 of NC_088329.1, read as the reverse complement.
CCTGTATCACTCAAAATGTAGTCTGACATTTAAACACAATCAATTAGTTTCATCATCAAAATCCGAGATTCATTGGAAGTTCGCGGAGCTCGCCGAGAAAGATCGGAGCTTACCAAAGAAGCTCATCGGAACTCGCCAAGATCAAATCGTGAAGTCTAGGAGCTTGCAGGGAGTCCGTAGAATGGTTTCCGAGAGTTTATCGGAAGACCGCCGGATGTTTGCCGGAAGAAGTCTTGACTTACGGACTTTGTAATAGCTTAGAAAATGTCTTTAAATTCGTAGTTAGTACGTTAATTAGGGTTAGGATTAGGTGTTAATCTTATAACCCAAGTAGGGGCCAATTGGGCCCGAGTTCGGACTGGTTTGGGCCATGTTTGGAGCCCAACCAATGAGCTGAATTGGCCTAGGCTAGTGTTCACCTCCTTCTTTCTTGCTGAAAATCTGTAAGAGAGTGAACCGCTTGTAAATGTTGTAAGAGGGGTATTTACCCTTCCCTTTCAAGAGATTTGCTAGTGGAAGGTGGGAGCCTCATCGAAGAGGGGCCTCGCAAGTGGATGTAGGTCATTTGACCGAACCACTATAAAATCGGCGTAATCTCTGGTTTGCATTTACTTATTGTCATTTATATTACTGCAAACCATTTGCACTTTAATGCTATACTGCTTTGTCTCCGTCTTACTTATCTCTTCAAGTTAAAACGCAATCGAAATGGTTTCAAACGAAACATTGCTTTTATCGTACGAAGTTTCCGTAAGTGTTTAAATCGTCGAAAGTTTATCATACTTTACCGTTGCACTAATTCACTCCCCCCCTCTTAGTGCCGCTCCGATCCTAACAATTGGTATCAGAGCCACGTTTTTCTACCTTGGTTTAACACCCAAATAGAAATGGCTCTTTATAGCTTTCAAGAGGGTCACTCTCTCATTTGTCCTCCCTTTTTCAATGGGACGGACTACACTTATTGGAAAACTTGAATGAGAATTATCTTACTTTCTTTGGATTTGAATTTATGGCACATAGTCGAAAATAGATTTGAAATGTCTTCTCTTCCAATGAACCATTGGAATGATTTGGAGAAGAAGATGTTTTCTTTAAACGCAAAGGCTATGAATGCCTTATTTTGCGCTTTGGACAAAAATGAGTTCAATCGGGTTTCTTTGTGCAAAACGGCTTTCGACATATGGCACACTCTTGAAATCACACACGAAGGCACTTCTAGAGTCAAAGATTCGAAAATCAACATTTTAATGCATGATTTCGAGCTTTTTCGAATGAAGCCGAGCGAAACCATTATTGACATATACACCCGTTTTACGGATGTCGTCAATGGTTTACAAGCTCTTGGCAAATGTTTCTTGAATTTTGAACTTGTTAGTAAAGTTTTACGATCACTTTCTAAAGCTTGGGAATCAAAAGTAATGGCAATACAAGAAACAAAAGATTTAAATATTTTTCCACTTGAAGAACTTATCAGCTCATTGATGACATATGAAATGGTGCGCAATGCATATGATGAACACAATCAACACTTGAACCACCTTCCAAAGAATAGGAAGGATTTGGAACTCCGGACAAATGAATACCACTTGAGCGATGACTCAAGTGATGAGGACAATGATGAACTTGAATTTCGGACACCAAATCTTAATAAGTTCATTAAACAAAAATCTAAAATAAACAATGAACTTGAATGGAGGAAGAGGCCAGAGAAGAGGAAGGCAACCAAGGATGAATCAAAAACTTCCAAAGGTGAAACGGCGAATTGGGCTTTGACGGGCTTCGACTACAAGGTAAGTAACTCAACTCTCTTGAATTATTTTGAAATTACTTGATGTTTTCCATGATGCATTTTCTCTTTTCTTTTGAATACTTATTTTTCTTGAAAATTGTATGTTTTATGTTAATAGAATAAAATGTTAGATTTAAATAATCATATATATGTGCTTGAGAGGCAAGAATGTGTATTTTAATGATTTCCATATTAACCTTCAATGATGATGCATGGTTTTTATATGGAAGGCTTGATGATTTTTTTTTTTTAAACCTTGTCTTTGGTTTTCAAACATGATGTATGTTTTTGACATAAGAACAAAACTTGAGCATGCTAATATAAAGTCAATCACATAAATTAAAACTAAAGAAGTTTTAATTATCTATAAGAATCATTCGAAATTATGTTCAATGAAACCATTGCATAATGATGTAATGAAAATATTAAACATTTTGAAACCATGTTTTAGTATCATGCATAATGATCATGCTTAATAAATTTCAAAATTATGCATATGAATCTTGTGATTTATGGATTATTGATTTTTACCATAATGAAAGTGCCTTATCAATCTTTGTTGTAATAAATCTTACACTTTCGGTTTTAAACATTATACATGTTTTTATTTGGTATAAGTGAAATAAAATCATATGAATTGAAACAACTAAAAAGAGGAAAATATTTTTTCCTTGAAAAATTATTTTTCTCTATCCTATTGATCTTGATGTTTATTATGGTAAATCTATGTATACCATTTTGAATCTCTTGAAAGTAATGTTGATATTTTGATGATTTTGATGATTTAAATTTGAAATGAGTTTTATCAAAATCATGATATTGATTTCTTGGAATAACATGAGATTACCTTTGATGATCATTTTGATTTATGGAATTTTGGATTCATGACTTGGTCTTACATTTGTTTATGAGATGGTTGAAATCTTTGTACGTTTGAATTCTTCCCTTCTCCTTTCAATTTATGCATGTTATATGTTAAAGATTTAAAATCATATTTTGGTATCATGCATATCTAAGAAATATTGATGTGATAAATTGAATAAGTTGAAAATGAATGATGATTTTTCTCTTGAATATAACTTGTGATATTTTTTTTATATAAATCATCATTTTGATTTCTCGACATTCGATACATGAGATTTTATTATAAATCAAAATTTCTCATTAATCGATCTTCTACGATTTTACTTGATATTCTCTTGAGAGGAGATTTTCTAAATGAATCATGATTTTTCCTTGTGAGTTCTTGGAGTTATTACTTGATTTTTCTTTTAAAACAAGATCTCTTCTTTGTACTCCTATGATTTTTCTTGATATTTTATTTAAAGAATATATTTACTATATGAATCATGTCTTTTGGTATTCAAATGGTTTTATCCTTCATGACATGATTTCTTTGTATTTATGGCTTGCATGGCTTCAAATGTTTTGGTATGATGCATGCAATGATGAAATATTCATAAAGTTAAAATGATGTATGCAATACTTATGATAATGATGTACATGATGTATTTATTGCATATGATGTGTATCATGAATGCTTTAAATGATGAATGTTTGGTATCATGATCAACATGTTGATAAATGCTTGAAAATTTTAATGTTTGAGTATCATGTATGATATGTTTATTAATGATGATTGATTTATTTTTCGGTATCGTGCATGAAAAATAAGGTTATTGAAATTGGGTATGTTTTAATTTGAATATATAATGATGCACAAATAAGAATGATACTTACCTTTGTCATAATATGAAAATTGATATAAGGGTCTTCCCTTCTTTTTTACAATGATAAAGAGGGAGCAAGAATTTCTAGCGTGGACATCATGAAAAGAGGCAAACTAACTAGCTTGCACAATTCAAGATGAAAGCAAAAATTACACTTCTTAAAAGAGAAGATGCAAATGTAACATTTGCCAAATTGTTTGCTTGCCTCATGTAAAACATTATCTCTTGCTAGTTTGGCATTTTTGCTAGCTTGTATGTTGCAAAACTTGATCACTTTTTCAAACATTTTGCTAGCTTACACTTTGCAAAGAAAGCAAAAATGACACTTCTAGAAGAAAGAGCTTGTTATTTTGAACATCACAAGCTTGCTTATCTTAAGAAACAAAATTTACAAAAGTGCTATCTTGCCTATCTCAAGAAGCAAAACTTGCAACTTGCACATTGCAATAGGAAGCAAGAATTATGAGCTTACACAAGAAAGCTATCTTGCATTTGCTTTCGAAATTTTTGCTAGCTTGTATATTGTGAAACTTACATATCGTAAAAATTGCTAGCTTGTAGTCTAAAGAGAAGCAAAAAGTTGCTATCTCAAAAGAAGCAAATGTGCTATCTTGCCTATCTTAAGAGGCAAAAATGCTAACTTGCACATCTAGCAAAACTTGACAAATTTGCATATTTCAAGAAGCAAGAGTTGCTTTCTTGAACACCTCAATATTGCTAGCTTGCATGATGTAGAACTTGCTATCTTGAACATTACCAAAAGTGCTATCTTGTATGCTGTAAAACTTGCATATCTAAAACTTGATAGCTTGAATGTCCTAAGCATGATGCATTACTTGCTAAATTTTCTAGCTTCAAAACTGCATGATGATAAAACTTAATATTATGTTTTTCATGCAATGAGTTGAACTTATATTACAAACACAAAGAATAGTTGTACTTCTCCTTTTTGTTGATGACAAAGGGGGAGAAGTATGTTGATGACATGATATGCATAAGTTTATGCATATGTTCATGATAATGTGTTGCAAGTATTCATTATGAATATTTCAATGACTTGAATTCAGTTTGAATTCAAGGTTCTATCAATATGGCATATTGATAGGGGGAGTTTGTTTAAACTCCGGGAGTTAAGGTTAACTCCGTCATCAAGTGGTTGTCATCATAAAAAAGGGGGAGATTGTTGAATCTCATATTTTGATGATGAAACCAATTGATAATTATTTTTATTTTAACTGCATTTTGAGTTATGCAGGTCTACTCGATCAGGATTAGATAATTAAGGCAGGAGGAATTGACGTTGTGCTGGAGGAGATCACGTTAGGATATTGGATGGTAGAAGGCTTCGGACGTCAGGCATCGGGCCAAGAGCGGAATTGCGCCAAGGATATCAGCGTTGCGGAGGTCAACCGCCGATTGGGCAACAAGCCGCAAGAGAGGACGATGCGCCAAAGAATCGGACGAAGCGCCAACCAATGATGTGCAGGGCAACAGAATGTCAATTCGCTTTAAATAATTGTCTAGATCGGAGTAGAGTTTTTGCTTGTGTGTGCAGGATTAACTACGATAATGACGAAGACATAAAGCAAAACAAAGTGTCGGAGTCAAGCACGAAGGAATCATTGCGAGTTCGAGAGTTCGACGGAAGTCCGAAGGTTCATTGGGAATGCTGCCGGAACTAGCCAAGAATGAGTAGGGAGCTTGCCGAAGGGTTTTTCGGAAGCTCGTCGGAAGGTTCGTTGGAAGTTCACGGAGCTCGCCGAGAAAGATCGGAGCTTGCCGATGAAGCTCATCGGAACTCGCCAAGATCAAATCGTGAAGTCTAGGAGCTTGCCGGGAGTCCGTAGAATGGTTTCCGAGAGTTTATCGGAAGATCGCCGGAAGCTCGCCGGAAGAAGTCTTGACTTACGGACTTTGTAATAGCTTAGAAAATGTCTTTAAATTCGTAGTTAGTACGTTAATTAGGGTTAGGATTAGGTGTTAATCTTATAACCCAAGTAGGGGCCAATTGGGCTCGAGTTCGGACTGGTTTGGGCCAAGTTTGGAGCCCAACCAGTGAGCTGAATTGGCCTAGGCGGTGGCACCGCCCAGCACCCGAGAGCTGGGCGGTGACACCTCCTAGGCTGGGCGGTTGCACCGCCCAGCACCCGAGCGTTGGGCGGTGGCACCGCCAGCATCGGGAACATAAGAGAATTCAAATTTTTGGAGCCCAAATTTGAATCCTCTCGAGGCCTATAAATACCCCTCAAGTCTCAGCTGAGAATACAACTTTTTGAGCAGCAAGTGATTTAGAGAAAAGTCTTAGAAGAGTCTTTGCTAGTCTTGTTTTCAATTTGCTAGTGTTCACCTCCTTTTTTCTTGCTGAAAATCTGTAAGAGAGTGAACCGCTTGTAAAAGTTGTAAGAGGGGTATTTACCCTTCCCTTTCAAGAGATTTGCTAGTGGAAGGTGGGAGCCTCATCGAAGAGGGGCCTCGCAAGTGGATGTAGGTCATTTGACCGAACCATTGTAAAATCGGCGTAATCTCTGGTTTGCATTTACTTATTGTCATTTATATTACTGCAAACCATTTGCACTTTAATGCTATACTGCTTTGTCTCCGTCTTACTTATCTCTTCAAGTTAAAACGCAATCGAAACGGTTTCAAACGAAACATTGCTTTTATCGTACGAAGTTTCCGTAAGTGTTTAAATCGTCGAAAGTTTATGATACTTTACCGTTGCACTAATTCACCCCCCCCCCTCTTAGTGCCGCTCCGGTCCTAACAACCTAGACTTACGGACTTTGTTTAGCTTAGTAAATGTCTTAAAATTCATAGTTAGCATATAATTGGGATTAGAATTGGGCCAACTCAATTAGGGGATAGTTGGACCCAAGTTTGGGTTGTGTTGGGCTAAGAGAAAGGCCCAAACAATGACCTATCAGGTGAAATCGTTGTGGCACAGTCTCCAAGACAGTGTCAGGCAGTGGTACCGCTAGTCTGGGCAGTGGTACCGCCCAAACACAGTCTTATAGGCAGTGGTACCACCAGACTGGATGGTGGTATCGCCCATTGTCAGGCTGCAGGCAGTGGTACCACCTAGTGCAGGTAGTGGTATCGCCCGTATCTTTAAATTTTAGGGGATTTGAATTTTGGCTCCATTTTTAAAGCCATTTGGGGTCTATAAATACCGTAGATATTCCTACATGGAGAAGCAAGAAAAGTGAACAAAAAATCTATGTTTCTAGAGTTGAAAACCTTTGTAAAGTATAGAGTCCCTCCTCCTAAAGTTTAGATACCATTCTAAGGGAGAGTGTGAGAGAAGCTTTGTAAAAAAGGGGTGTAAAGGTTCTCTCCTGAACCTACAAAAGGAGAATAGAGTTATAAGAAAGAGGTTGATCTTACCTATTAAAGGAAGATCATTAGTGGATGCTGGTTGGCTCCACGGAAGGAGAATCGATGGAGTGGATATAGGTCACGGCGACCAAACCACTATAAAAACTTGGTGTGCATTTCTATTCTTGCTATTTACCTTCACAGTAAACTACTTACTTGCTTTACTTCCATTTTGCTTACAAATATGATTTCAAAGTTAACATCTCTCCGAAATAGTTTTCGTCGAAATCAGTTTTAATCAAACGAAGATTTTTAAACCGACGTAATCTTTTCGCTACACTAATTCACCCCCCTCCTCTTAGTGGTGACTCATTCCTAACACTGGCCATGAGTTATACCTATTAAAACTACTTCTGGTTCAGGAAATTATTATCTTCATAATAACTCACTCGACTCATCGACTATGGACGTACTAGGCCACTACGTCATAGTCCCGAAACGATACAAGGGAATCCAATTCTTTAGACCTATTCATCCTTAGTTAACATATACCTATAGTCCATCATCCATCTTATATCCTAGAGACGGTATACTAGGCATGATGTTTTTAAGCCCAGATGGGTTCTCCTCGAGTCTCGCTCTAATCGGATTCTCCCCGAGAACTCTTTCTCTCTCAATCCAAATGACCTTAGTTAAGGATTTGTTTGAGAAAGAATATATAGGATATTTTTCTCATGATACCGAGAGCAGATGATCCTCTATCGATACTCAATAGCTCTAGTAAGGTTAGCTACCACTCCCGATGACCACTCTCTAACAATGAGGTTGTTGAATCTCGTATTTTGATGATGAAATCATGTGATATGTGTTTATGTTTTAATCTGTGTTTTGAGTGACGTAGGATGCTCCGATCAGGATGAGACAATTAAAGCAAGAAAAATCATGTTGTGCCGGAAGAACATGTTAGAAGATTGGACGTCGGGCCGGTGGATCGGTCGACGTATCGACAGAAGGCTTCTGGTCGTGGACTTGAGAATCGGGCCAAGAAGAGCAGGTATTGTGCTAAGGATATCGGAGTTGCGGAGTCAACTGGCCGATTGGGCAATAGGCCGTAGGAGAGGAAGATGCGCCGAAGAATCGGATGAAGCATCGAGGGACCAATGACATGCCGGACAACTTGGTTAATTGCTTAGGATTAATTGTCTCGATCGAAGTTTTGTTTTACATGTGTAGGATTAACTACGATGAAAGTAAGACATGTAGCAGGAGTTGTGCCGAAGTCAAGACTATGATCACGTTGGGAGTTCGAGAGTTCGACGGAAGTCCGGACGGTCGTTGGAGGTTCTCTGGGAACAAATCTGATAAGTCCAGGAGCTTGCCAAAGAAGCTCGTCGGAACTTGCCAAGTGGATCGTTGCAAGTCCAGGAGTTTGCCGGAACTCCGCAGGAGCATCACCGAGGGTTCATCGGATGATCGACGGAAGCTTGCCGGAAGCTCGCTGGAAGAAGCGATTGACGCATCGGAGCAAGTTGTAGTAAATGTCTTAAGAATTCGTAGTTAGCATGATGATTAAGTTAGAAATGGGAGGTGATCCCATTAACTTAGTCTTGGGGCAATTGGGCCCTTGATAGACCCAAATTGGGCCAAATGGATCAGCCCATTCGGACCCAGATTACTTGGTCAGAGGTGGCACCGCCCGGGGCTCAATCTCCGAGCTCTGGTTGGGCAGTACAATCGCCTCTGATAGAGGTGCAACCGCTTGAGCTCGATCTCCGAGCTCTGGTTGGGCGGTGCAACCGCCCTAGTCAGGCGGTGGCACCGCTTGAGCTCGGTCTCCGAGCTTTGGCAGGAGGTGCAACCGCCCCTAACAAGAGGTGGCACCGCCTAGAGGCTCAGTCTTCGAGCTCTACCAGGCGGTGCAACCGCCCCAGTCACGCGATGGAACCTCCAGACCCCGGAATTCCGAGAGATGACAGTTTTGAGCTCAAAATTCAAATTGGGTTGGGGCCTATAAATACCCCACCCTTTCAGCAATGAAAGGGCAACCAAAAGGCACCAAAAGCTTGATCTTACTCTGTGATTTTAGAGCTCAAAAGTGTTGTAAAGTCTAGAAGTTCTCCCTCTTTTCTTCCAAGTTTTGATCTATCAAGAGAGGAAAGAAAATTCTGTAAGGGTTGTCTCCTAAGCCCATCAAAAGGAGTGAAACTGTAAGAAGGTGGTTGGCCTTCGCCTATTGAAGGAAGGCCTCTAGTGGACGTCGGTGACCTCGTTGGTGGAGGAAGCCAAAAGTGGATGTAGGTCAAGATTGACCGAACCACTCTAAATCTCGGTTTGCATTTACTTTGAGCATATTATCTTTACTGCAAACCTCCTCAATAGCTTACTGCCTTCTGCGCATTTACGATCGTGTTTCAAAGTTAAGTATTTTTCGAATCGGCATTTAGACGTAAATCGGTTTTATTATACGAACATCATATTTCAGTTTATGCTTACATTCTAATTTCCATCGTAACTGCAAACTGCCTTTATAGACTTGCTTTAACTGCATCTTGCTTGATCACAAGTAAAAGTGATTTACGAATCGGCTTTTCTACCGAAATCGCTCTTATCGTACGAACGCATATTTAATCGTCGAAAGTTTTCCGCTGCACTAATTCACCCCCCCCCCCTCTTAGTGCTCTTGATTCTAACAATTAGTATCAGAGCCCGGTATTTCTCATTTCGGATTTACACCCGAAAGAATTGGCTCTTCATGGCTTTCAAGAGGGCTTATCGGTTGTTCATCCACCATTGTTTAACGGATTGGACTACACTTATTGGAAAACTCGAATGTGAGTTTTCTTGATTTCTATGAATTTGGATTTATGGAATATTATTGAAAACGGTTTTCAACTTCCCTCTAAACCGATGAACGAATGGTCGGATTTGGAGAAGAAGTATTTTTCTTTAAACGCAAAGGCTATGAATGCCTTATTTTGCTCTTTGGACAAAAATGAGTTCAATCGGATTTCTATGTGCGAAATGGCTTTTGATATTTGGCGAACACTTGAAATCACGCACGAGGGAACTAGTAGAGTCAAAGACTCGAAAGTTAACATTTTATTGCATGATTTTGAGCTTTTTCAAATGCAACCAAGCGAGATTATAGGTGACATGTACACCCGTTTCACGGATGTCATCAATAATCTAAGAGTTCTTAGTAAATCTTTTTCGAATTTTGATCTCGTAAGCAAGATCTTAAGATCCCTTTAAAAAAGGTGGGATCCTAAAATAAAATACAAGAAACAAAAGATTTAAATATTTTTCCACTTGAAGAACTTATAGGTTCATTGATGACATATGAAATGGTGCATAATGCACATGATGAACATGATGAATAAAACAATCTTCCAAAGAATAGGAAGGATTTTGGATATAGAACATTTGAAGACCACTCGAGCATAAGCTCAAGTGATGGTGAACTTAAACTATAAATGAAACAAAAATTAAAAAGCAAAAAGAACCGGACTACTTGCTTTGAATGCAAGAAGAAGAACACAAAGTGGGATGAATCGAGCTCCTCTAAAGACGAGGAGAAAATCAAGAAAGGCGAGGTGGCAAACTATGCCTTAACGACATTCAACGATGAGGTAATCGAAACCCCCTTAATTTATTTTGAAATTACTTGATGTTTTTCATGATTCATTTTCTTTTTTTTATAATAATTATTTTCTAAAAATTACATATTAAAAAAAAATATTTGAAAATGTAAGAATATGATCATGCTCGTAATTTGAAAATAATAATGAAAATTATATGTTTCATGTTAATGAAATAAAATGTTAGATTTAAATCTAATGATCATATGTATGTTTTTCTTAAGAAGAAAAAATGTGTATTTTGATTATTTCTGATTTTGATTAAAACCATGCTTAATGTCTTAATGAAAATATTAAGAAGTTTAATATCATGCTATATGTGGTTAAGAAGTAATAATGTGTATCATGTTGATTTCCATTGTTATTTCTCGATTTTGATTAAATAAAATCATGCTTGAAGAAATGCATAATGATGTAATATTAAATATTTTGATACTATGATTGATAATTTTATGCATGAAATTTTAAGTTATATATGATGATAAGCATGTGTTATTTTCATGTGTATTTGAAAAACATATGGCAAAAATGTGTCCGAATGCATGAACTTATTAAAATCATTTTTCGGACGTCCTTAATTCACTCACTAAATTGCTATAATGAGAACTTTACACTATTACATGCCTTAATAACATGTTGGAAATTATGTGTTTTGGATACAAAAAATTTCCATGATCATGAGCATGCTTTATCTTCGTGATTGTGTTTGAAAATCTATAGCAAAACCATGTTCGAATGGATGAAAGTATTAAATTTCATTTTTCTTGATCCGAATAATTGATATTTTTAGATTTTCTCGATATATTATTCTCTTTCGAACTTCATAAACATATGTCACATCGAGTTTGATTCATATCATTGATTTTTGACATATGGAATCAACTAGCAAACGCATCTCTCATAGACTTATCTTATGAAAAATATCTTTCGTGAAATGGATTTGATGATTCCTTCTTATATCTTTAGAGAAATAGTTTTATGTGTAAGGATTTGATTCACACACATATCTTGATCCTTGTAAAAATGAAGTGTGCTTTAATATCCTATCAATTTTAACTTCATTCAAGTAAGCTCACTAGTGACTTTCCTCCTTCATGCAAAAAATATAATAACAAATAAAGAGGAAGAAGTAATGAAAGCTATCTCCATGTCATGTTTTCCTTAAGGTGTTTGTATAATTGATATCCTATTACTCATTGTTGAAAAATGACATAAACCTAGTTATGGCATGAATCATTACCGCACTTACGTTTAAAACTTGCTTATATCGTTCTCCTTTTTGTTGATGACAAAGGGGGAGAAAAATATGAATTGATACTATGAGTGCTATATTTGAATGAGAAATAGATGAAATGCTATGATTGCTAAATACTTGAAATGTTTGAATCATGTTAAGATATCAATAACTTGCATCGTAATTTTACTTGCTGATATCTTGCCATGTGATGAAATGCTATGATTTGTTGCTAAATTTATGCATGCAATACTTATGCTTTTTATTATGATGTACATATGATATAAATGATGATTAAAATTGCCTTAATTTGAATTCAAGGTTTATCTCAATTATGAAATTTTGAAATAAGAATGATTACTCACCTTTGTCATGATTTAGAAATTGACATAAAGGGTCTTCCCTTCTTTTTGACAATGACAAAGGGGGAGATATCTAGCTTGCACAATTCAAGAAGAAAGCAAAAATTGCACTTCTCAAAAGAGAAGAAATTGCTATCTTGAACATCACCAAGAATTGCTAGCTTGGAATCTCAAGAAAATACAAAAATGTGCTATCTTGCCTATCTCAAGATGCAAAACATGCTAACTTGCACTTTGCAATGGAAGCAAAATTGCTAGCTCAAACTTTGCAAAGGAAGTAAGAAATTGCTCATCTCAAAAGAGAAGCAAAGATTGCTAACTTGCATATTTCTAAAAGCAAAAGTGCTATCTTACCTATCACAAAGAAAAGCAAATATGCCAACTTGAATATCTTTGAATTTGCTATCTTGTATGTTGTACAACTTGCATATCTAAAACTTGATAGCTTGAATGTTCTAAGCATGATGTAACACTTGCTAAATTTTCTAGCTTCAAAACTGTATGATTATAAAACTTGATATTCTGTTTTTCATGCAATGAGTTAAACTTATATTCCAAACACAAGAATAGTTGGACTTCTCCTTTGTGTTGATGACAAAGGGGGAGAAGTATGATGTTATGCATAAGTTCATGATGACGTGTTGCAAGTATTCATGATGAATATTGCAATGACTTGAATTCAGTTTGAATTCAAAGTTCTATCAATATGGCATATTGATAGGGGGAGTTTGTTTAAACTCCGGGAATTAAGGATAACTTCGTCATTAAGTAGTTGTCATCATCAAAAAGGGGGAGATTGTTGAATCTCATATTTTGATGATGAAACCACTTGATATGTGTTTATGTTTTAATCTATGTTTTGAGTGACGCAGAATGCTCCGAACAGGATGAGATAATTAAAGCAGGAAAAATCATGTTGTGCTGGAAGAACATGTCAGAAGATTGGACGTCGGGCCGGTAGATTGGTCGACGTATCGACAAAAGGCTTCGGGTCGTGGACTCGGGCATCAGGCCAAGAAGAGCGGGTATTGTGCCAAGGATATCGGAGTTGCGTCAACTGGCTTATTGGGCAATAGGCCGCAGGAGAGGTCGATGCGCCGAAGCATCGAGGGACCAATGACATGCCGGACAACTTGGTTAATTGCTTAGGATTAATTGTCTCGATCGAAGTTTTGTTTTATATGTACAGGATTAACTACGATGAAAGTAAGACATGTAGCAGGAGTTGCGCCGGAGTCAAGACTATGATCACGTTAGGAGTTCGAGAGTTCGACGGAAGTCCGGACGGTCGTTGGAGGTTCTGCCGGAACAAATCCAAGAAGTCTAGGAGCTTGCCAAAGAAGCTCGTCGGAACTTGTCAAGTGGATCGTCACAAGTCCAGGAGTTTGCCGGAAGTCCGCAGGAGCATCACCGAGGGTTCATCGGATGATCGATGGAAGCTCGCCGGAAGAAGCGATTGACGCATCGGAGCAAGTTGCAGTAAATGTCTTAAGAAATTCGTAGTTAGCACGATGATTAAGTTAGAATTGGGAGGTGATCCCATTAACTTAATCTTGGGACAATTGGGCCCTTGATAGACCCAAATTGGGCCAAATGGATCAACCCATTCGGACCCAAATTACTTGGCCAAAGGCGGCACCGCTTAGGTCGGCGGTGGCACCGCCTAGGGCTCGGTCTCCGAGCTCTGGCTAGGCAGTGCAACCGCCTCTGACAGAGGTGCAACCACCCCAGTCAGGCGGTGGCACCGCCTGAGCTCGGTCTCCGAGCTCTGGTAGGAGGTGCAACCGCCCCTGATAAGAGGTGGCACCGCCCAAAGGCTCAGTCTTCGAGCTCTGCCAGGCGGTGCAACCGCTAGACCCCGAAATTCTAGGAGATAACAGTTTTGAGCTCGAAATTCAAATTGGGTTGGGGCCTATAAATGTAACATCCCCCATTTTTGAAAATTTAGTAAAATATTTGTTTGTAAAAATAAGGATTATTTAATAATTATTTTATATTAAATAATATTATATTAAAGTTTATGGCTAAGGACCTAAGAGTAAATATTAAAATTTTGATATGATTTATAGAATATTCAGAATTGAGTAAATAAAATAAAAATTAGTGGACATGTGTCACTAGCTAGCCTAATGGTGCCACCTAAGTTTGCTCTAAGGATGACACCTAGCACTTTTCATGCATGCTTGCCACCTTGAAACTTTGCAACTCTTGTGTTAACAAAAAGTAATTAAGTAAGAGATTAAAGGAGAAACTAAATGTAACTTTCAGATGCTGCATCCAACATGAGTTTAAGAAGAGAAGAGAAGGGAAGAAGAAGAAGAAGAGGAATTGAAGAAGAAGATTTGATTGAGGTTTTGCATCAACTCCCCCCATTTGGGAATCAAATTTGTTTAAGGCAAGTGTTCTAACCTCTTCCTACAGAATTCCTAATCTTTGTTTTCCTTTTAATTCTTCATAATGCAAAAGATTTCAGCTTAGTACCAAACCGTTCTTTCCTTTTGATACAAAGCCATGAATCTGAAATTTTTCGGTAATCTGACTTCTGTACATTGTTTTCGATCTAACTTTTAGCACTAAACTCTGATTTAGGTAAAACCTATTCCATTTGAAAGTAGACTCAAATATCTTTATTTTGACACTAAGATTGAATGATTTGGAGTTTAAATGCCTACTAAGACTTCTGTTTCAATTAACCCTACAGATTCTACAAAATAGAGACTGAAATTTCTGACCTCTTGTTGCTTAACTACTTATAACTTTCTGCTGTGAACTCATATTCATATAAAGTATAATTTATTCGAAGCTAGACTCAAAATGCTTTCTTTATATACCTGAATTGAAATTTTCGGAGTATAATTGCTAACTAAAACATCTGCTTTCATCGACCCAATGGATTCAGTAAAACAGAGCAAATATTTTCAGACCTTTGGCTATGAAATTATCTGTAACTCCCTGTTGTAAATTCCAATTCTTGTCAAACTTAATTTTCCTAAAATTAGATTGATAAAGCTTTCTAATGACACATATTTTGCATAAATTGGAGCATAATTGGTTATCTAAATAGTTCATACAATGTCCCTATCAAATTCTGCCAGAATCGAGCTTTGGTCGATTTCGGCTCTCCTTGTTTCTTCTCTTTGGAAATCGATTTCGGCAAACACTCTTCAGTTAAGCTTTACATTATTACCTTAAATTCCTGTATACTTTTGTCCTTTATTTATTTGTCTGCAGTTATCATCTAAAGTTCATGTTTTCAGCGTAATGATTCGGCACATGCATCCCATTGTTTCGCATTTGCTTTCGATATGTGCCTCTTCCAGTTTCATTTCTTTGGATATTGAATTCATCTAACTTTCTTATTTCAATTGAGCCATATGTGATTTCTTGAAATCCTTGTATACTCCTGCTTTTGTTTCCTTTTAAATCTGAATACATTTGTGAAAGATTCTGTTTGTATCGTATTGACTCGAAAGGCATATGTACATTTCGTTGTTCCGCATGTGCTTCTGATATGTGTCAATGTTATTGTTCATACTACACTTTTGTACTCTGGTGTCTTGTGGGATATTGTGAACCTTTGCCAGAAATGGTAAAGGGAGTTATGCTTAGAGCCCGCGATTGCTCTGCCGGCCCCATTGACTTCACTCAGACGTGGGTGGATGGAGCTCCCAGACGTGGGAGACTTATGCGTGGTCATCCAGAAATGGATGGACCATATTATGTTATGATCCCACTTCACCTTCTATCTGTTTGATATAAAATTCAGAGCCGACCTAGCACTTGGGCAGGGTGAGAGGGCTCGAGTAGGAAAGGGCTACCCGTGGATGGAGTCGAGAACTCATCACGGCGTGGAGCCACCACTGAGTTAATCCTCACATGCAGTATGCTAGAGTACGACGTTTGAGCTTCTATTTCATATTTGTTCTTTGATATATTCTAAAATGCTTCTTATGCTTCCGAAATATTTCCATATGCCATTGATACGTTCTGAAGCATTTCATTCACCATTGATATGTTCCGAATATTTTCATATGCCATTGATATCTAAAATGCTCTTTACGTCCTTGTTATGCCTTGAAATTACCATATGTCATCGATATGCTCCTTATGCCAATGATATGCTCCAATTTCCTTTCTCCTATTGTTATATCTAATGCCTGTTTTTGAACGAGGTAAACCTTTGTGATTTTATATCAAATGAGATGACTTCAAATGAAGACTTGTATTTCTACTTTTGTATCTTGATACTAAGCTTGCTTGAACTTCTCCTATCGCCATGGATATGTTAGACGCTTGCTGAGCTCTTTATGCTCACCCCGTTGCTATATAAATTTTTCAGGGTAGCTTGTCACGCACTGAAAAGCTAAAATTGGGTTAAAGCAATGAAAGGCTAGAAGATTTTTGAGCTAATCTTTGTTGGATGATGGTTTTTGTTGTATAGTAAACTTTACTTCTGATGTAATGTTAAGGATCTATTGATACTTATGTGTTGTAAAATGTCAAAGGACCGCTCATGTGTATGGAATGATAAGTTTAATATGTGTAAGGATAAGAACTCATGGTAAACAATTATCTTTTTTGTGATTGTATATACTTCTATGATTATGGATTTGTGATGTGGTTGATGTTTAGTTGAGTTGTCTTTGGATTTTGTGAATCTCTGAGTGAAGTGGATTATGATTATGTAATGTACAGGTTTATGAATTGTGAATAGAGATTTTTGAATGATTCTTAGTATCCTCAAATTGTTAGATTGGATCCTGGATTGAATTGATTGATGAATTATAATATTATTGATTTTTAGACAGGGTCACACTTCCTGAATGTGATAATTCAGGGGGGGCGTGACAATAAATACCCCACCCTTTCAGCAATGAAAGGGCAACCAAAAGGCACCGAAAGCTTGATCTTACTCTGTGATTTTAGAGCTCAAAAGTGTTGTAAAGTCTAGAAGTTCTCCTCCCTCTTTTCTTCCAAGTTTTGATCTATCAAGAGAGGAAAGAAAATTCTGTAAGGGTTGTCTCCTAAGTCCGTCAAAAGGAGTGAAACTGTAAAAAGATGGTTGGCCTTCGCCTATTGAAGGAAGGCCTCTAGTGGACGTCGGTGACCTCGTCGATGGAAGAAGCCAAAAGTGGATGTAGGTCAAGATTGACCGAACCACTCTAAATCTCGGTTTGCATTTACTTTGAGTATATTATCTTTACTGCAAACCTCCTCAATAGCTTACTGCCTTCTGCGCATTTACGATCGTGTTTCAAAGTTCAGTATTTTCTGAATCGGCGTTTAGACGTAAATTAGTTTTATCATACGAACATCATATTTCAGTTTATGCTTACATTCTAATTTCCATCATAACTGCAAACTGCCTTCGTAGACTTGCTTTAACTGCATCTTGCTTGATCATAAGTTAAAGTGATTTATGAATCGGCTTTTCTACCGAAATCGCTCTTATTGTACGAACGTAGTTTTAATCGTTGAAAGTTTTCCATTGCACTAATTCACCCCCCCTCTTAGTGCTCTTGATCCTAACAGAGGTATCATCAACCATCCAGTAATTTATGAGTGGATTAATCAGTGAACTCATTCTCCAATGAACACTTGTATTGTATCACTAGTGCCTCCACACGAGCTATAATGAGATTAACCGCCTCTATCATATGAATGGGTATACAGTACACTGGTCTATTCAGTTATCTCGATGTCCCTCTCGAGTAACCTATGATTGAGATTATTTAGGGTCTGTGTTTAAAAGTGAATCAATCTCATTATTGTGATTTCATCATAATCTGATTCTCATTGCATAGATCCATGGACATCACAATATACTTATAAATCAAGTAATATAAAGTGATAAAATGCTAGAATAATAATAAGCAAAAAGAGTGTATGTCTTGTCACACGTGCCATTACTCGCATGATTGGCTTTCAATGCACCTATGAGTAGCAATCTGTCACTTGACCTAAAGTCAATCACCTATGTATTTGATCCCTATCAGACCCTTGTGATGCTCAAAGACAATTTGAGACAATGGCTCTATTAGTGAATCTGTAATGTTATCTTTGGATGGAACACTTTCCCCTACTATATCTCCTCGGGCGACTATCTCTCTAATTAGGTGGAACCTCCTCAGAAAGTGCTTTGACTTCTGGTGAGACTTGAGTTCCTTTGCTTTAGCAATTGCCTTATTGTTGTCGCAATATAAGGGAATTGACTCCTTACTACCCGCCACAACTTCTAGATCTGTGATGAACTTCTTCATCTAAACTCCCTACTTTGTTGCCTCTATCGTAGTAATGTACTCCGCATCTATGGTTGAGTCAGTAGTAGTATCTTGCTTGGAACTCTTCCTGCATACTGCTCCTCTATTCAGGGTGAACAGATACCCTGAATTAGACTTGCTGTCATCAATGTCAGATTAGAAACTCGAGTCCGTGTTTTTAGGATCAAGAGCACTAAGAGGGGGGGGGGGGGGTGAATTAGTGCAGCGGAAAACCTTCTACGATAAAAATCACGTTCGTTCGATAAAAGTGATTTCGGTAGGAAAGCCGATTCGTAAATCACTTTAACTTTTAATTAAGCGAGATGCAGCAAAGATATAAGTGCAGTTTGCAGTTATGGTTCAAATCAGATAGTAGGCGCAAACTGAAATATGATATTCGTACGAAAAAACTGATTTACATCTAAATGCTGATTCGTAAATCACTTGATTAAGTGAGATGTAGTTAAAGCAAGGATATAAAGGTAGTTTGCAGTTATGATAGAAATCAAAACGTAAATGCAAACTGAAATATGATGATCGTACAATAAAACTGATTTACGTCTAAACGCCGATTCGGAAAGTGCAAAGCTTGAAACCCGATCGTATATGTGCAGAAAGCAGTAAGCTTTTGAGGAGATTTGCAATCAGGATAAGATACTTAAAGTAAATGCAAACCAAGATTTAGAGTGGTTCGGTCAATCTTGACCTACTCCACTTTTGGCTTCCTCCACCGACGAGGTCACCGACGTCAACTAGAGGCCTTCCTTCAATAGGCGAAGGCCAACCACCCTTTTACAGTTTCACTACTTTTGACGGGCTTAGGAGACAACCCTTACAAAATTTTCTCTCCTCTCTTTAAAGATCAGAACTTGGAAGAAAAGAGGGAGAAGTACTTTTGGCTTTTACAATAATTTTGAGCTCTAAGAATCACAGAATAAGATCAGGATTTCGGTGTGTGTATGTTACCTTTCAGTGCTGAATGGGTGGGGTATTTATAGGCCCCAATCCAGTTTGAAATTGGAGCTCAAAACTATCAATTCCTGGAATTTCGGGATCTAGCGGTTGCACCTCCTGACTGGAGTGGTTGCACCGCCTGGCAGAGCTCGAAGACTAAGCCTTTGGGCGATGCCACCTCCTGTCAGGGGCGGTTGAACCTCCTGCCAGAGCTCGAAGACCGAGCTCAGGCGGTGCCACCTCCTGACTGAGGTGGTTGCACCGCTCAACTAGAGCTCGGAGACCGAGCCCAGGTGGTACCCTACCCATTCAGCACTGAAAGGGAACCAATATACACCGAAATCCTGATCTTATTCTGTGATTTTTAGAGCTCAAAATTATTGTAAAGGCCAAAAGTTCTTCTCCCTCTTTTCTTCCAAGTTCTGAGCTTTAAAGAGAGGAGAGAAAATTCTGTAAGGGTTGTCTCCTAAGCCTGTCAAAATGAGTGAAACTGTAAAAGGGTGGTTGGCATTCGCCTATTGAAGGAAGGCCTCTAGTTGATGTCGGTGACCTTGTCGGTGGAGGAAGCCAAAACTGGAGTAGGTCAAGATCGACCGAACCACTCTAAATCTCGGTTTGCATTTACTTTGAGCATCTTATCTTTACTACAAACCTCCTCATTAGCTTACTGCCTTCTGTGCTTTTACGAACGTGTTTCAAAGTTTAGTGCTTTCGGAATCGGCGTTTAGACGCAAATCAGTTTTATCGTATGAAAGTCGTATTTCAGTTTGCGCTTATATTCTGATTTCCATCATAACTGCAAACTGCCTTCATAGATTTACTTTAACGTCATCTCGCTTGATCTTAAGTTAAAGTAATCTTAGAATCGACTTTCACACCGAAATCGCTTTTATCGTACGAACGCAGTTTTAATCGTAGAAAGATTTTCGCTACACTAATTCACCCCCCCCCCCCCCCCCCTCTTAGTGCTCTTGATCCTAACAAAGCGGTGGCACCGCCTGGGCTCAATCTCCGAGCGAGACTAGGCGGTGCAACTGCCCCAGTCAAGCGATGACACTGCTTGGGCTTAGTCTCCGAGCGAGACTGGGTAGTGCAACCGCCCCTGTCAGGCGGTGGCACCGCCCGAGCTCGGTCTCCGAGCTTTGTCTAGTGGTTGTATCGCCCAGTTTGACTGTAGTACCGTCAGGACCCCGAAAATCCAAGAGGTGACATTTTTGAGCTCTAAATTCAAACTAGTTTGGGGCCTATATATACTCCACCCTTTCCTGAATGAAAGGGCACCAAAAATCCAATCTTACTCTGTGATTTTTAGAGCTCAAAAGTGTTGTAAACGCTAGAAGTTCTCTACCTTCTTTTCTTCTAAATTTTGATCTGTCAAGATTGGAAAGAAAATTCTGTAAGGGTTGTCTCCTAAGCCCATCAAAAGGAGTGAAACTATAAAAGGGTGGTTGGCCTTCGCCTATTGAAGGAAGGCCTCTTGTGGATGTCGGTGACCTCGTCGGTGGAGGAAGCCAAAAGTGGATGTAGGTCAAGATTGACTGAACCACTCTAAATCTCGATTTGCAATTACTTTGAGCATCTCATCTTTACTGCAAACCTCCTCAGTAGCTTACTGCCTTTTTCTCATTTACAAACGTGTTTCATAGTTAAGTATTTTCCAAATCAACGTTAAGACGGAAATCGATTTTATCGTACGAACATTATATTCCAGTTTGCTATTACATTCTGTTGTCTATTCTAATTGCAAACTACCTCTATATATTTGCTTTAACTGCATCATGCTTGATCACAAGTTAAAGTTATTTACGAATCGACTTTCATACCAAAATCGCTTTTATCGTACGAACGTCGTATTCCAGTTTGCTATTATATTATGTTGTCTATCTTAACTGCAAACTACCTCTATATATTTGCTTTAACTGCATCTCGCTTGATAACAAGTTAAAGTGATTTACGAATCGACTTTCTTACCAAAATCACTTTTATCGTACAAATACAGTTTTTATCGTCAAAAGTTTTCTGCTACACTAATTCACCCCCCCCCCCCCCCCCTCTTAGTGCTCTTGATCCTAACAACTAGCAGGTATCAGGCGCATCTAGGCTTAGAGCACTGGAAAGTAGTAAAGTATATCCTTAAGTACTTGAGAAGGACTAAGGATCTTTTACTAGTATATGGAGGTAGTAGCCTCAAGGTTGAAGGCTACACAGACTCGAGTTTTCAGTCTAATGCCGATGAAAGCTAGTCGAATTCGGGGTATGTGTACACCTTGAATGGAGGAGCAGTGTGCTGGAAGAGTTCCAAGCAAGATACTACTGCTAACTCGACCACAGAGATAGAGTACATTGTTGCATCAGATGCAGCAAGGGAGGGAGTTTAGGTGAAGAAGTTCATCACAGATTTGGGAGTCATTCCGGATAGCGAGGAGCTAATTTCCTTATATTGCAACAATAATGGGGCGATTGCTCAAGCGAAGGAACCCATGTCTTATCAGAAATCTAAGCATGTTCTGAGGAGGTTCCACCTTTTTAGAGAGATTGTAACCCGAGGAGATGTAGTAGTGGAAAGAGTTCCATCCGAAGATAACATTGCAGATCCACTGACAAAGCTATTGTCTCAGATTGTCTTTGAGTATCATAGGGGTCTGATGGGGATCAGACACATAGGTGATATGCTTTAGGTCAAGTGGGAGATTGCTAGTCATAGGTGCCCAGCAAGCCAATCACGTGAGTGATGGCACGTGTGACTTGACACAAAATCTTTTTGCTTATTATATTTTAGCATTTTTCACTTTATATTGATTATTGCATATATGCATGTATATATAGTGATGTCCTTGGATCTATGCAATTGGAATCGGATCGTGATGAGATCATAATAATGAGACTGATTCACCTTTAAACACAGATCCTAAATAATCCCGGTCATAGGTTACTCGAGAGGGACATCTGTTAGGACTCCAGCTAGGAGAGTCCTAATTGAGAGGGACATTCATGTTGGAGGTTTTTTCCTAGAGAAGAATTAGGAGTTGTAAGGGAATAGGAGTCTTGAGTACGAGTCCTATTAGGAGTTGGTTAGAAATAAGAGTCTTAAATAGGAGTCCTATTAGGAGTTAGGGTTTAGAAGCCCTATAAATAACCATGTATTTCTTCTCATTTCTTAAGCAATAGATGAATCTTTTCTACAGCCTTTGAGTAGTAACTTGGAGGGAGGAATCCCTATAGAGTTCCAAGGAGGCCGATCCCCTAAAGTGTCACGCCCCGCCCCCCGAATATAATTTTCATTCAGGAGGTGTGAACCTAACTCACGATTGATAATATTATAATTCAATAAACAATCCAGGATCCAATCAAACATTTGAGGTCACTAAGAAAAACATTCAAGCCATTCACCTCTACAATCCACAATTCACAAAATCTGTGCAGTTTATAATCATACATCATGTCACTAGATGATTCTTAAAATCCAAAAGCAACTTAACTAAACCATAACTATATCATAAATCCATAAGCGCAGCAATTAATGCAATCACAAAACCAATATGTACTAAATGTTTATATCAGTACACAGTTTAGACTTCACATTTCCAAAATCCTGACGTAAGAGGTACTTTTCAAATATTTACAAGATACATCAATCTAGATTTGTCATTGATATTTCATTACACACAAAAAGAACTTATACAACATCAACCTATCAAGTACAAAATATTTGCCCCAAAATCTTCTAGTCTTCCACTACCTCAACACAATTTATACATTTTGGTGAGCGATAAGTTATCCTGAAAAATTTATATAGCAACGGGGTGAGCATATATAGCTCAGCAAGTGACTAACATATCCATAGCAAAGAGGACAGGTTTCAAACAAATAAAGTATCAAAATAAAAAGCAAAGATATAAGATGAAACAGTAGTATGTTTTGTTTGAATACAGAATTACAATGTTATATCGTTCGAAGCACGTTTTGTTCATACAATCGAGGAAAGGTAATTGGAGCATATCATTGGCATAAGTAGCATATCGATGATATATGGTAATTTCAAGGCATAACAAAGATGTAAGGAGCATTTTGGATATCATGAATGCAGAATTACGATGTCATTTCGTTCGAAGCACGTTTTGTTCATACAATCGATGAAAGGTAATTGGAGCATATCATTGGCATAAGGAGCATATCGATGACATACGGTAATTTCAAGGCATAATAAAGGCGTAAGGAGCATTTTGGATATCAATGGCATATGAAACAGTTCGGAACATATCAATGGTGAATGAAATGCTTCAGAACATATCAATGGCATATAAAAATATTTCGGAAGCATAAGAAGCATTTCAGAACATATCAAAGAACAAATACGAAATAGAAGCTCAGACGTCGTACTCTAGCATAGTGCATGTGAGGTTTAACTCAGTGGTGGCTCCACGCCGTGATGAGTTCTCGACTCCATCCACGGATAGCCCTTTACTACTCGAGCCCTCTCATCCTACGCAAGTGCTAGGTCGGCTTTGAATTTCATATCAAACAGATAGAAGGTGAAGTGGGATTTCAAACATAATATGGTCCATCCATTTCTGAATGACCACCAAACATAATCTAGAGCATCGCGGGCTCTAAGCACATACCCTTTACCATTTCTAGCAAAGGTCCAAATAATCTCACAAACACCAGAGTACAAAAGGGTATTGTGAATAATGAATTGGGACATATCGAAAGCACATGCAGAACAAAGAAATGTACATATGCCTTTCGAGTAAATACGATACAAACATAATCTTTCATAAATGTATTCAGATTTGAAAGAAAACAAAAGCAAGAGCATACAAGGATTTTAAGAAATCACATATAGCTCAATTGAAATAAGAAAGTTAGGTGAATTCAATGTCCAATGAAATGAAACTAGAAGAGGCGCATATAAAAAACAAATGCTGAACAATGGGATGCATGTGCCGAATCATTACGATGCAAACATGATCTTTAGATGATAGCTGCAGATGTCCAAATAAATAGAGGACAAAAGTATACAGGAATTTAAGGTAATAATGTAAAGCTTAACTGAAGTAAGAGTTTTTGCCGAAATCGATTTCCAAAGAGGAGAAACAAGGAAAGCCGAAATCGACCAAAGCTCGATTCTGGCAGAATTTGATAGGAACATTTTATGAACTATTTGGATAACCAATTATGCTCCAATTTATACAAAATAGGTATCATTAGATAGCTTTGTCAATCTAGTTTTAGGCAAATCAAGTTTAACAAGAATTAGAATTTATAACAAGGAGTTACAGATAATTTGGTAACAAAAGGTCTGAAAATATTAGCTCTGTTTTACTGAATCCATAGGGTCGATGAAAGCAGATGTTTAAGTTAGCAATTTTACTCCAAAAATTTCAAATCAGGTATATACAGAAATCATTTTGAGTCTAGCTTCGAATAAATCATACTTTTTATGAATATGAGTTCACAGCAGAAAGTTATAAGTAGTTAAGCAACAAGAGGTCAGAAATTTCAGTCCCTGTTTTGCAGAATCTGTAGGGTTAATTTAAACAGAAGTCTTAGTAGGAATTTAAAATCCAAATCATTCGATCTTAGTATCAAAATAAAGATTTTTTTGTCTACTTTCAAATGGAATAGGTCTTGTCTAAATCAGAGTTTATTACAAAATGTTATGACCGAAACATTGCATAGAGGTCAGATTACCGAAAAATTACAGATTCATAGCTTTATATCAAAACGAAAGAAGGTCTGGTTCTCAATTGAAATATTTCTAATTTTTCAGAATAAAAATGGAAACAGAGATTAAGGTTACTGTGGGATGAGGTTAGAACACTTGTCTTAAAATTATTTAAATCCCATATGTGGGAAAATTGATGAAAAACCTCAAGCTCTTCTTCTTCTTCTTCTTCTTCTTCTTTTCTCAAACTCACGTTGGCTGCAACTCTTTAGGTTTGTTTTCTTTAACCTTTCATCTAATTATTTGGGTTTTGGCTAATGCAAAAGTTGCAAGGTGTCATGCATGCATGAAAGGGGCTAGGTGTCATCTTTAGAGCAAAGATAAGTGGCACCAACCTTAGGTTAGCTAGTGACACATGTCCACTATATTTTTTGTTTTATTTTTTTTTAACTTAAATCTGAATCTTTCATAAATTATATCAAACTTCTAATATTTACTCTTAGGTCCCTAGCCAGAAACTTTTAATATAATATCATTGAATAAAAAATAATTATTAAATAATCCTTATTTTTATAAACAAACCTTTTACTATATTTTTAAAAATGGGGGATGTTACATAAAGAGATCAACCCCAAGGTTAGAATTTATAAGGGTTCTATCTCCTGGTATCAGAGCAGCGTTCTTGGCATCTCACTGCCCTTCCATAGCCATCCATCAGCCCTCCATAGCCCGCCCAAAGCAATTCCCACAATTGCTTAAAAGATCGTCACTATATTCCGCCATCATCTCCACCACCACGGATCATCCTTTGATCTCCACGTGAATTACAACAGATTTGGAGTCATATACTATGGCATCTGAGGAGGCAATCATAGCAAAATTTGAAGCCTTCGAGGCACGAATGGAGGATAAGATTCGGACTCTCCTTACCGAATTCAGTTTGGGCCGACCACCAAGCCCGAAGAAATCACATCAAGGAGAGAGCTCTAACCAATCACATCATGCCCAAAGAGATGACTTCCAAGAGAGGGGAGGCTCTATGACTGACCCCAACTATTCGCACATGAGAGTGGACTTCCCTAGATGGGAAGAAGGAGACCCAATTGGTTGGATCTCGCGCGCGTAGCGATATTTTCGGTACCATAAAACTGCAGATGCATCCATGGTGGAAATTGAAGCTATACATCTTGAAGGGGATGCCATACAGTGGTTTGACTGGTTTGAACACACATATGGAGTCCTTTCATGGTGACAATTCGAAGAAGGACTGCTGAACCACTTTGGACCAACTTATTACGAGAACATTGACGGACAACTAGCAAAGATCCGACAAACCTCCACCATTCAGGAGTACCAAACCAGGTTTGAAAGGTTATCTAATCAAACTTGTGATTAGTCTGAAAAACAGCTATTGGGGACCTTTATTGAGGGCTTAAAGCCGGAGATCCGAGGAGAAATTAAGGCGCGACAACCATACATGCTTATGGCAGCCATCTCTTTCGCATGACTTCAAGAGGAGCGATTGAACCATGAAGCCCGGAGGACTAGGATCACTCCTCGACCTACAATACTAAAGCCCTCAGCCCCCCCTACTATCAACCGAGTCCCTGCACCGAAAAGGTTAACAAGAGAAGAACTTCGGGAGTGATCTACGAAGGGGTTATGTTGGCATTGCGATGAGTCGTGGAGCCACGAGCATCGCTGTATAAAAGGGAGACTTCTTATGATTGAACCAATAGAAGAAGAGGTCATTGAACATCCAGAAGAGAGCCTTGAATATGAAATAGAAGATACGGAAGAAGAGCCACAACCGACCGACATTACGGTATACGCACTAGCCGGCTACTCAAACCCGCAAACGATGAAAGTTGGAGGCCTTCTCAAACAACAGTCGATTACTGTTCTCATCGATATGGGTAGCACTAATAACTTCCTAAATAGTAAGGTTGCTGCTTGAATGGCATTGCATATTGAAGGTTGCAGCAAGTTCGATGTAAAGGTGGCCGACGGCAGAATCCTAAAGTACGACCAAAGATGCCCGCAGGTGAAACTATTACTGCAAGACCAAGAAATTATCACTGATTTCTTCCTCCTACCACTTGATGACTATGAGGCAGTGCTTGGTATAGAATGGCTGACTACACTAGGTGATGTTTCTTGGAACTTTTCTAAATTAATTATGAAATTCTACTGTAAGGGCAAACAGATCATCCTATGCGGGAAGCGCGGAAGCAACATTACCACTATTTCGACCCAACGAATGGAGAAAGTTTTACACAAGGTAAATGGTGGCTTTTTTATGCACCTCCAGCAGCAACCAGAGGGGAAGAAAATAGAAATTGAAGATCAAAATCTTGCCCAATTGCTTACTGAATTTGCCGACATTTTTGCTGAACCATGCGGTCTTCCTCCTTCTTGACAACATGACCATCGAATTCCAATCCTTCTGGGCAAGCCACCAGTGAACACTAGATCATACCGATATCCTCACCTCCAAAAAGATGAAATTTAAAAGATCGTAAAGGAGATGCTTGAAACAGGGGTGATTCGGCCAAGTTGTAGCCCCTATTCCTCACCAGTGCTACTTGTACGCAAGAAGGACGAAACTTGGCGGATGTGCATCGACTACCGAGCTTTAAATGGCATCACTAGCCCATTACACTTGATAGATTGGAAGAAGGATCCAGAGATCAACAACATTATAAAAAAATTGGAGGAGGATCAAAGTGCAATAGCCCACTACACTTGGGATTCGAGGTATCTACGCTGCAAGGGTCGTATTGTGCTTATACCTGACTCCCCTTGTATCACAATCATCCTGCATGAAATGCACTCCATACCTTCAGCAGGGCACTCTGGATTCCTAAGAACCTACAAAAGAGTGAAGCAAAATTTTTATTGGAGAGGGATGAAAAAAATTATTGCTGAATATGTGGCACATACCGGACTCGATGTGGACTGACATCTCCATGGACTTCATTGAAGGGCTGCCACCTGCCAAAGGTAAAAGCACAATTCTTGTGGCGGTTGATCGACTTACGAAATATGCTCATTTTTGTGCTGTGAGAAGTCCATACACTGCTGCTAGTATTGCCCAAGTTTTCATAGAAAATATTGTTAAACTGCACGGGATGCCAAGGTCCATTATAAGTGATCGTGATAGGATCTTCACTAGTAAATTTTGGACTAAGTTATTCCAGTTACAAGGCACCAAACTCAAGATGAGCACATTGTATCATCCACAAACTGACGGCCAAACAGAGGTGGTAAACAGGTGTTTAGAGACATACCTTCGGAGTTTCGCTAGCGACCGACCAAAAGAGTGGGCAAAATGGCTTCCCTGGGCTGAATGGTGGTATAATACTACATATCATTCATCTACAAAATGTGCCCCTTATGAAGCATTGTATGGTCGACCAGCCCCTGTGATTCCAAAGTATGTAATTGGCTTGGCCAAGATAGATCAGGTTGAACAAGAATTGATTGATAGGGACAAACTCCTACAACTGTTAAAAGATAATCTCTCTATAGCTCAAGCCAGAATGAAGCAGCAAGCCGACACACGACGAAGTGAAAGAGAATTTTTAGTAGGAGATTGGGTTTATCTTCGCCTACAACCATATAAGCAACTCTCCATCAACACTCGAGCCTCCATGAAGCAATCTCCACGATTTTTTGGGCCCTATCAGATCACAGAGCGTATTGGAGTAGTGGCGTATAGACTTAAATTACATGAGGATGCCAAAATTCACCCTGTCTTCCACGTGTCATGCCTGAAGCCTAACTTGAGAGAACAAGCATCACCCCAGATCAAACTGCCCAACACCACTAAGGATGGAGTTATTCAAGCTCAACCACAAGCCATCCTCGATCGTAGGATCGTGACACGTCGCCGACGTCCCTCTACTGAAATACTAGTGCATTGGAATAATTTACCACTTGAAGACGCCACATGGGAACCATATGAGGAGCTGAAGACCCGGTTCCCTGAGTTCATGGAATCTCAGACTTGAGGACAAGGCTGATTTGAAGAAGGCAGATCTATTAGGACTCTAGCTAGGAGAGTCCTAATTGAGAGGGACATTCATGTTGGAGGTTTTTTCTTAGAGAAGAATTAGGAGTTGTAAGAGAATAGGAGTCTTGAGTTGGAGTCCTATTAGGAGTTAGGATTTAGAAGCCCTATAAATAGCAATGTATTCCTTCTCTTTTCTTAAGCAATAGATGAATCTTTTCAGCAGCCTTTGAGCAGCAACTTGGAGGGAGGAACCCCTATAGAGTTCCGAGGAGGCCGATCCCCTAAAGAGATCAACCCCAAGTTTAGAATCTGCAAGGGTTCTATCAATATCGTAATAACTGGACAAACTAGTGTGCTGTATAGTATACCCGTCCATATGATAGATGCAGTAGGTCTCATAGCTGCTCGTGTGGGGACACTAGGGATATTGTCACGTCCCTCTCGAATTTAATTATCATTTAGGAGGTGTGGACCTAATTCAAGATTGATAATACTATAGTTCAACAAACAATCCAGGATCCAATCACACATTTGAGGTCACTAAGAAAAACATTCAAGTCATTCACCTCTACAATCCACAATTCACAAAACCCGTGCAGTTTATAATCATACATCATATCACTCGATGATTCTTACGACACAAAAGCAACTTAACTAAACTATAACTATATCATAAATCCATAAGCGCAGTAATTAATGCAATCACAAAACCAACATGTACTACATGTTTATATCAGTACACAGTTTAGACTTAACATTTCCAAAATCCTGACGTAAGAGGTACTTTTCAAATATTTACAAGATACATCAATCTAGATTTATCATTGATATATCATTACACCCAAAAAGAACTTATACAACATCAACCTATCCAGTACAAAATATTTGCCCCAAAATATTCTAGTCTTCCACTACCTCAACCCAATTTACATATTTTATTGAGCAATAAGCTATCTTGAAAAATTTATATAGCAACCGGGTGAGCATATAAAGCTCGGCAAATGACTAACATATCCATAGTAAATAGGACAGGTTTCAAACAAATAAGGTATCAAAATACAAAGCAGAGATACAAGATGAAACAGTAGTATGTTTTGTTTGAATACAGAATTACAATGTCATATCGTTCGAAGCACGTTTTGTTCATACTATCGAGGAAAGGTAATTGGAGCATATCATTGGCATAAGGAGCATATCGATGACATATGGTAATTTCAAGGCATAACAAAGACGTAAGGAGCATTTTGGATATCATGAATGCAGAATGACGATGTCATTTCGTTCGAAGCATGTTTTGTTCATACAATTGATGAAAGGTAATTGGAGCATATCATTAGCATAAGGAGCATATCGATGACATATGGTAATTTCAAGGCATAACAAAGACGTAAGGAGCATTTTGGATATCATGAATGCAGAATTACGATGTCATTTTGTTCGAAGCACGTTTTGTTCATACAATCGAGGAAAGATAATTGGAGCACATCATTGGCATAAGAAACAGTTCGGAACATATCAATGGTGAATGAAATGCTTCAAAACGTATCAATGGCATATGAAAATATTTCAGAAGCATATGAAGCATTTTAGAACATATCAAAGAACAAATACGAAATAGAAGCTCAAACGTCATACTCTAGCATAGTGCATGTGAGGTTTAACTCAGTGGTGGCTCCACGCCGTGATGAGTTCTCGACTCCATCCACGGGTAGCCCTTTCCTACTCGAGCCCTCTCACCTTGCCCAAGTGCTAGGTCGGCTCTGAATTTCATATCAAATAGATAGAAGGTGAAGTGGGATTCCAAACATAATATGGTGAATCCATTTCTGAATGACCACCAAACATAATCTAGAGCATCGCGGGCTCTAAGCACATACCCTTTACCATTTCTAGCAAAGGTCCAAATAATCCCACAAACACCAAAGTACAAAAGGGTATTGTGAATAATGAATTGGGACATATCGGAAGCACATGCGGAACAACGAAATGTACATATGCCTTTCGAGTCAATACGATACAAACATAATCTTTCATAAATGTATTCAGATTTGAAAGAAAACAAAAGCAAGAGCATACAAGGATTTCAAGAAATCACATATAGCTCAATTGAAATAAGAAAGTTAGGTGAATTCAATGTCCAACGAAATGAAATTGGAAGAGGCATATATCGAAAACAAATGCGGAACAATGGGATGTATGTGCTGAATCATTACGATGCAAACATGATCTTTAGATGAAAGCTGCAGATGTACGAATAAATAAAGGGCAAAAGTATACAGGAATTTAAGGTAATAATGTAAAGCTTAACTGAAGTAAGAGTTTTTGCCGAAATGGATTTCTAAAGAGAAGAAACAAGGAAAGCCGAAATCGACCAAAGCTCGATTCTGGCAGAATTTGATAGGAACATTGTATGAACTATTTGGATAACCAATTATGCTCCAATTTGTACAAAATAGGTGTCATTAGAAAGCTTTGTCAATCTAGTTTTAGACAAATCAAGCTTTACAAGAATTGAAATTTACAACAGAGAGTTACAGATAACTTCATAGTGAAAGGTCTGAAAATATTAGCTCTGTTTTACTGAATCCATAAGGTCGATGAAAGCAGATGTTTCAGTTAGCAATTGTACTCCAAAAATTTAAATCAGGAATACATAGAAAGAATTTTTGAGTCTAGCTTCGAATAAATCATACTTTGTATAAATCTGAGTTCACAGAAGAAAGTTATAAGTAGTTAACAAACAAGAGGTCCGAAATTTCAGTCCCTGTTTTGCAGAATCTGTAGGGTTAATTTAAATAGAAGAATCAGTAGGCATTTAAAATCCAAATCATTCTATCTTAGTATCAAAATAAATATTTTTTTGTCTACTTTCAAATGGAATAGGTTTTGTCTAAATTAGAGTTTATTACAAAATGTTATGACCGAAACATTGCATAGAGGTCAGATTACCGAAAAATTACAGATTCATAGCTTTATATCAAAGCGAAAGAAGGTCTGGTTCTCAGTTGAAATCTTTCAAATTTTGCAGAATAAAAATGGAAACAGAGATTAGGGTTACTGTGGGATGGGGTTAGAAAACTTACCTCAAAATTATTTGAATCCCAAATGTGAGAAAATTGATGAAAAACCTGAAGCTCTTCTTCTTCTTCTTCTTCTTCTTCTTCTTTTTCTCAAACTCACGTTGGCTGCAACCCTTCAGGTTTGTTTTCTTTAACCTTTCATCTAATTATTTGGGTTTTGGCTAATGCAAAAGTTGTAAGGTGTCATGCATGCATGAAAGGGGCTAGGTGTCATCTTTAGAGCAAAGATAAGTGGCACGAACCTTAGGTTAGCTAGTGATACATGTCCACTATATATTTTTTTTTAACTTAAATCTGAATCTTTCATAAATTATATCAAACTTCTAATATTTACTCTTAGGTCCCTAGCCATAAACTTTTAATATAATATCATTGAATAAAAAATAATTATTAAATAATCCTTATTTTTACAAACAAACGTTTTACTAAATTTTTAAAAATGGGGGATGTTACACTCTCCCCTCCTTAAAGAAAAATTTAGTCCTCTAAATTTATCATACCTCATTTAACGAAAAGATGAGGATAAGCTTTCATCATTTCTTCCTCAAGCTCCAAAGTTGTTTCCTCTCCATAATGATATCTCCATATCATTTTAACTAAAGGGATAACCCGATTCTTCAAGATCTTTTCTTTTTTATCAACAATCTGAGTGGGCTCTTCCACATAAGACAAGTCTTTATCAATCACCATCGGCTCATACTTAATGATATGAGAGGGATCAGGTATATACTTTCTGATCATTGAAACATGAAATATATCATGGATATGGCACAATGATGGTGGCAAGGCAATCCTGTAAGCGACAGAACCAACCCTCTTAAGAATCTCAAAAGGTCCAATAAATCTTGGGCTTGACTTTCCTTTCTTCCCAAATCTTACAATGCCTTTAGAAGGGGAGACCTTCAGGAATACAAAATCCCTGATTTGAAACAATATTTCGTCTTCTGTTATCAGCATAACTCTTTTGATGACTCTGAGCAGTCTTTAACCTTTTTCTTATAAGTTAAACTTTCTCAGTAGTCTCTTATACTTTTTCTAGTGCTAATAACTTTCTGTCGCCAATTTCTTCCCAACATATAGGCGTCCTGCACTTTCGCCCATATAAAGGTTCATAAGGAGCCATCTGAATACTTGAATGATAACTATTATTGTAAGTGAACTCAATAAGAGAAATATCTTTATCCCATTCACCTTTCCAATCCATAACATAGGCTCGAAGCAAATCCTCAAGTGTTTGAATGGTTATTTCTGATTAACCATCAGTTTGAGGGTGATAAGCAGTGCTAAACTTGACTTTAGTGCCAATAGATTCATGTAACCTTCTCCAAAATCTAGATGGAAATCTGGAGTCTCTGTCAGAGATTATCAGCTTTGGAACACCATGAAGTCTTACTATTTCATTTATATATAAATCTGCAAGCCTATCAAGAGAATAAGTCATATTGATCGGTAGAAAATGTGCAGATTTCGTTAACCTATCAATGATAACCCAAATAGAATCATGCTTTCTAGAAGTTCGGGGTAGTCCTGAAATAAAGTCCATGGTAATACATTCCCATTTTCATTCAGGAATATCTAAAGGTTGCAACAAACCTCTAGGTCTTTGGTGTTCTGCTTTGATTTGCTGATAAGTCAAACACTTTGAAACTTATATTGCAATCTCGTTCTTCATGCCTTCCCACCAATAATGACTTTGGAGATCTCTATACATCTTAGTGCTACCAGGATGCATGGTGTACTTTAAATTATGACCATCCCTAAGGATTTGATTTTTGATATCTGAGTCATTTGGAACACATATTCTATCCCCAAATCTCAATAGGCCATCCTCTGAAACTCGAAAATTCAGTTTCAATCCCTTTTTTACTTCATTCCTTAAGCATATCAAGTGTCGATCTCGTAGTTGTCCTCCTTTAATTTGTTGAATTAGATCAGATTGCACTTAGATGGAGGACATTAATATCATTGAGTCTTGCCATTTTCTCATAACATTCGAATCATAATTTTTTACAAAGGGCATCTACTACAACATTAGCTTTACCCGGGTGATAACGAATGGTACAATCATAATCCTTTAGAAGTTTTATCCATCTTCTTAACTAACACCGGAGCACCCCATGTTGAAACACTGGCACCGGAGCACCCTTATCTAACAGTCCTTGTAGTTGCTTTTTCAATTCCACTTACTCAAATGGTGTCATTCTATAAAGAGGCTTAGATATTGGAATGGTCCCAAGGACCAAATCAAAAGCAAATTCATCCCCTCCATCTAGAGATAATCTAGGCAAGTAATCTTAAGATACATCAGGCAAGGAGGTGAATCATGCCCAATACTCTCAAAATAAAAGATGGGATGATCTAGTATACAAAAAGTGATCATTTTGTATAACAATCTATACTGGTATGATTGGAAGATAGTCAATCCATACTTAATATAATGTCAAAACTCCAAATATCTAGGAGAACTAAATCAGCAAGAAGTTAGTGTTCTCCAATAGAAATCAAACAAGATGACCAGATCGAGTTTGTTATCAAACAATCCCTAATAGCCATATTTACATATAGCATATAATCCAGTGGTTTAGGTTGAATGCCCATGTGATAAGCAAAATATTATGAATCAAATCATAGATGAGACACATGGTCAAACAAATATTTGCAATCTTTCAGAAACATGAATAGTACCTTCGACCACTAATTCAGAAGTTTTAGAATCATATTCCGTGATAACATACACTCTGGCATGGGCTGATGATTTATGAGGCAGTGATTCTTTCTTCTTGTTCAAAGGGCAGTCTTTTATTTTATGATCCAAATATCCACAAGCAAAATAGGCTCCAGTCACCTACAAATACAAACTTATTTCATAATCTAACTCACATCGTACACAGGACTGAATCGTTTGTGGTGACTTCCCTTTTCAAATCGATGATGTCTTGACCCTCTTATTATCACATTCTGATTCATTTATAATCTTTTTTTTTTTTTTAGTAAACTTGTCCTTGCTATTCCCATCATTGTTATCCAGAAATTCTTTTAATCATCAAAACAATTTCGTACATCAAATATCTTCTCCAATTGCATCATCTATTTTTCCGCTACCAATGTATTAGGTTCACCACACTTCTACTGCGCCACTCTGATTTAATATCCCCGATCAACCCTTTTATCGCACTTAATTAATCAAAAACAAATGAATTAGGAGGACTAAATGTCCTCATCATCCTAGATTCCTAAAATGCATCAAAGTAAAATTTCACCAATCACTATAGTTCACTAGACTACAATATATTTTGCACGTCAACATATCAAATATTTCAGTGATCCTCAAACCATGCTCTGATACCACTCTGTCACGTCCCTCTCGAATTTAATTATCATTTAGGAGGTGTGAACCTAATTCAAGATTGATAATACTATAATTCAACAAACAATCCAGGATCCAATCACACATTTGAGGTCACTAAGAAAAACATTCAAGTCATTCACCTCTACAATCCACAATTCACAAAACCTGTGCAGTTTATAATCATAAATCATATCACTAGATGATTCTTACGATCCAAAAGCAACTTAACTAAACTATAACTATATCATAAATCCATAAGCACGGCAATTAATGCAATCACAAAACCAACATGTACTACATGTTTATATCAGTACACAGTTTAGACTTGACATTTCCAAAATCCTGACGTAAGAGGTACTTTTCAAATATTTACAAGATACATCAATCTAGATTTGTCATTGATATTTCATTATACCCAAAAATAACTTATACAACATCAACCTATCAAGTACAAAATATTTGCCCCAAAATCTTATAGTCTTCCACTACCTCAACCCAATTTACACATTTTAGTGAGCAATAAGCTATCCTGAAAAATTTATATAGCAACGAGGTGAGCATATAAAGCTCAGCAAATGACTAACATATCCATAGTAAAGAGTACATGTTTCAAACAAATAAGGAATCAAAATACAAAGCAGAGATATAAGATGAAACAGTAGCATGTTTTGTTTGAATACAAAATTACAATGTCGTATCGTTCGAAGCACGTTTTGTTCATACTATCGAGGAAAGGTAATTGGAGCATTTCATTGGCATAAGGAGCATATTGATGACATATGGTAATTTCAAGGCATAACAAAGACGTAAGGAGCATTTTGGATATCATGAATGCAGAATTACGATGTCATTTCGTTCGAAGCACGTTTTGTTCATACAATCGATGAAAGGTAATTGGAGCATATCATTGGCATAAGGAGCATATCGATGACATATGGTAATTTCAAGGCATAACAAAGACGTAAGGAGCATTTTGGATATCATGAATGCAGAATTACGATGTCATTTCGTTTGAAGCACGTTTTGTTCATACAATCGATGAAAGGTAATTGGAGCATAAGGAGCATATCGATGACATATGGTAATTTCAAGGCATTACAAAGACGTAAGGAGCATTTTGGATATCATGAATGCAGAATTACGATGTCATTTCATTCGAAGCATGTTTTGTTCATACAATCGAGGAAAGATAATTGGAGCATATCATTGGCATAAGAAACAGTTCGGAACATATCAATGGTGAATGAAATGCTTCAGAACGTATCAATGGCATATGAAAATATTTCGGAAGCATAAGAAGCATTTTAGAACATATCAAAGAACAAATACGAAATAGAAGCTCAAACGTCGTACTCTAGCATAGTGCATGTGAGGTTTAACTCAGTGGGGGCTCCACGCTGTGATGAGTTCTCGACTCTATCCACGGGTAGCACTTTCCTACTCGAGCCCTCTCACCTTGCCCAAGTGCTAGGTCGGCTCTGAATTTCAAATCAAATAGATAGAAGGTGAAGTGGGATTCCAAACATAATATGGTCTATCCATTTCTGAATGACCACCAAACCTAATCTAGAGCATCGCGGGCTCTAAGCACATACCCTTTACCATTTCTAGCAAAGGTCCAAATAATCCCACAAACACCAAAGTACAAAAGGGTATTGTGAATAATGAATTGGGACATATCGGAAGCACATGCGGAACAACGAAATGTACATATGCCTTTCGAGTCAATACGATACAAACATAATCTTTCATAAATGTATTCAGATTTGAAAGAAAACAAAAGCAAGAGCATACAAGGATTTCAAGAAATCACATATAGCTCAATTGAAATAAGAAAGTTAGGTGAATTCAATGTCCAACGAAATGAAACTGGAAGAAGCATATATCGAAAGCAAATGCGGAACAATGGGATGCATGTGCCGAATCATTACGATGCAAACATGATCTTTAGATGAAAGCTACAGATGTACAAATAAATAAAGGGCAAAAGTATACAGGAATTTAAGGTAATAATGTAAAGCTTAACTGAAGTAAGAGTTTTTGCCGAAATTGATTTCCAAAGAGAAGAAACAAGGAAAGCCGAAATCGACCAAAGCTCAATTCTGGCAGAATTTGATAGGAACATTGTATGAACTATTTGGATAACCAATTATGCTCCAATCTATACAAAATAGGTGTCATTAGAAAGCTTTGTCAATCTAGTTTTAGACAGCTTTACAAGAATTGGAATTTACAACAGAGAGTTACAGATAACTTCATAGTGAAAGGTCTGAAAATATTAGCTCTGTTTTACTAAATCCATAAGGTCGATGAAAGCAGATGTTTCAGTTAGCAATTGTACTCCAAAAATTTCAAATCAGGAATACACAGAAAGAATTTTTGAGTCTAGCTTTGAATAAATCATACTTTGTATAAATCTGAGTTCACAGAAGAAAGTTATAAGTAGTTAAGTATCAAGAGGTTCGAAATTTCATTCCCTATTTTGCAGAATCTGTAGGGTTAATTTAAACAGAAGAATTAGTAGGCATTTAAAATCCAAATCATTCTATCTTAGTATCAAAATAAATATTTTTTTTCTACTTTCAAATGGAATAGGTTTTGTCTAAATCAGAGTTTATTACAAAATGTTATGACCGAAATATTGCATAGAGGTCAGATTACCGAAAAATTACAGATTCATAGCTTTATATCAAAGCGAAAGAAGGTCTGGTTCTCAGTTGAAATCTTTCAAATTTTGCAAAATAAAAATGGAAACAGAGATTAGGGTTACTGTGGGATGGGGTTAGAAAACTTACCTTAAAATTATTTGAATCCCAAATGTGAGAAAATTGATGAAAAACCTGAAGCTCTTCTTCTTCTTCTTCTTCTTCTTCTTCTTTTTCTCAAATTCACGTTGGCTGCAACTCTTTAGGTTTGTTTTCTTTAACCTTTCATCCAATTATTTGGGTTTTGACTAATGCAAAAGTTGCAAGGTGTCATGCATGCATGAAAGAGGCTAGGTTTCATCTTTAGTGCAAAGATAAGTGGCACGAACCTTAGGTTAGCTAGTGACACATGTCCACTATATATATTTTTTTAACTTAAATCTGAATCTTTCATAAATTATATCAAACTTCTAATATTTACTCTTAGGTCCTTAGCCATAAACTTTTAATATAATATCATTGAATATAAAATAATTATTAAATAATCCTTATTTTTACAAACAAACCTTTTACTAAATTTTTAAAAATGGGGGATGTTACAGATATAGTACAGGTACTCATTGGAGAATGAGTTCATTGATTGATCCGCTTTTGGAATGCTGGATGGTTGATGATGCCTTATTGTTAGATAGTGATTCCATCGTCCTAGTAGTGTATTTGGTCCTTAGACTTGAGACACCAAGGATGCCCTGTATGAGTGCTCCACTCTTTGATATCAGACTTATAGGTTTCGATGTCCCAAATCTAGTACAGCTGGTCATTGGGAGTGGCAATTGACCTTACGAGGGCTATTGAGTGTCGATAGAGGAACATCCACTCTCGGTATCATGAGAGGAATATCCCATGTGTTCTTGCTCAAACAAATCACTAGCTAGGGTCATTCAGGTTGAGAGAGAAAAAGTTCTCTGAGAGAATCTGATTAGAGCGAGACTCGAGTAGAAACCGTATGGGTCTAACAACACCATGCTTGATATACGGTCTCTGAGTTATTAGATGGATGAGGGACTATAGGTACATGGTAACTAAGGACAAACAGGTCCAATGGATTGGATTCCCTTGTATCGTTTGGGACTACGACGTAGTGGTCTAGTACGACTGTAGTCGATGAGTCAAGTGAATTATTACAGAGATAATAATTCACTAAGTTAGAAAGAGTTCTGACAGGAATGACTCACAACCAACTCGATATTGGGCCTAGAGGGTCACACACATATAGTAGGCATTGCGATGAGTAGAGGTTCGGATATGAGATATCCGCCAGAGCCCCTATCTTATTAGATATCCAATAAGCCTATGAATTATTGGATCCTATGAACGAGATCCAATAAGAGTCCATGAGAGATTATTGGATAGAGATCTACTAATCTAAAAGGCTTAGGTAATTGGATGCAGATCGAATACCCACTAGGGAAGGATCCTTTGGGTTTTGATTGGGGACCTCTATAAATAGGAGGGATTCAGAGCCTCATAGGCTAGAGCATTTGCTTGCCTCTCCTATTCTCCTTCCTCTCTCCAACTCAGAGCAGGCATAGAGTTTTGAGGAGCGTCGTCGCAGCCCAGTTGTGTGGATCACCGCTAGAGAGGAGGACGCTTGACCTCCTTCACCCTCTCCTAGAGATCTGTAAGGAAACAGGGATATACAATCTCCCTAAGCAACATAATCTACTCTATACGCAGTTTTAAGTTTCGCGGATTTTGTGCACCAATCTTTACACGACAATGAACATCTCTTTGGGAATAGGAGATTTTGTTTTTCTTATTCTTCCGCTGTGCATGTAATGTCACCCCCAAAATTTCCCAATAGTTATATGAAAGGGACATCAAGATAACCGGACAGACTAGTGTGCTATATACCCATCCATATGATGGAAGCAACTAATCTCATAGCTACTCAAGTGGAGACACTAGGGATACAATGTAGGTGTTCATTGGAGAATGAGTTCACTAATTGATCCGCTCACAGAATGCTGAATGGTTAATGATACCTTATAGTTAGACAGCGATTCCGTTATCCCAATGGTGTACTTGGTCCTTAGACTTGAGACACCAAGGATGTCCTGTATGAGTGCTCCACTCTTTGATACCAGACTTATAGGTTTCAATGTCCTAGATTTAGTACAACTGGTCACTGGGAGTGACAATCGACCTTAAGAGGGCTATTGAGTGTCGATAGAGAATCATCCACTCTCGGTATCATGAGAGAAATATCTCATATGTTCTTCCTCAAACAAAACCCTAGCCAGGGTTATTCGGGTTGAGAGAGAAAGAGTTCTACGGGAGAATCCGATTAGAGCGAGACTCGAGTAGAAACCGTATGGGTCTGATAACACCATGCTCGATATATGGTCTCTGAGATATTAGATGGATGAAGGACTCTAGGTACATGGTAACTGAGGACAGACAGGTCCAATGGATTGGATTCCCCTATATCGTCTGGGGACTACGGCGTAGTGGTCTAGTACGTCCGTAGTCGATGAGTAAAGTGAATTATTATAGAGATAATAATTCACTAAGTTAGAAGGAGTTCTGACAGGTATGACTCACGGCTAGCTCGATATTGGGCCTAGAGGGTCACACACATATGGTAAGCATTGCGATGAGTAGAGGTTCCGATATGAGATATCCAATAAGCCCTTGAATTATTGGATCCCATGGATGAGATCCAATAAGAGCCTATGAGAGATTATTGGATAGAGATTCACTAATCTAAAAGGCTTAGGTAATTGGATGCAGATCGAATACCCACTAGGGGAGGATCATTTAGGTTTTGACAAGGGGCCTCTATAAATAGGAGAGATTCAGAGCCTCATAGGTTAGAGCATTTGCTTGCTTCTCCTATTCTCCTCCCTCTGTCCACCTTAGAGTAGGCCTAGAGTTTTGAGGAGCATCATCGTAGCCCTGCTATGTGGATCACCACTAGAGAGGAGGATGCTTGACCTCCTTCACCCTCTCCTAGATATTTGTAAGGAAATAGGGATATACAATCTCCCTAGGTAACACAATCTACTTTATACGTAGTTTTATGTTTCACGGATTTTGCGCACCAATCTTTACATAACAATGAACATCTCTTTGGGAATAGAAGATTTTGTTTTTCTTGTTCTTCCGTTGTGCATGTGATGTCGCCCCCAAAATTTTCCAATAGTTATATGAGAGGGACATCAAGATAACCAGACATACTAGTGTGCTATATACCCGTCCATATGATGGAAGTAACTAATCTCATAGCTGCTCAAGTGGAGACACTAGGGATACAATGCAGGTGTTCATTGGAGAATGAGTTCACTAATTGATCCGCTCACGGAATGCTGGATGGTTAATGATACCTTATACTCAGACAGCGATTCCGTTATCCCAATGGTGTACTTGGTCCTTAGACTTGAGACACTAAGGATGTCCTATATGAGTACTCCACTCTTTGATACCATACTTATAGGTTTAGATGTTCTAGATCTAGCACAACCGGTCATCGGGAGTGGCAGTCAACCTTACGAAGACTATTTAATATCGATAGAGGATTTTCCATACTCGGTGTTATGAGAGGAATATCCCATGTGTTCTTGCTCAAACAAATCTCTCGTTAGGGTCATTCGGATTGAGAGAGAAAGAGTTCTTTAGGAGACTCCGATTAGAGCGAGACTCGAGTAGAAACCGTATGGGTCTGACAACGCCATACCCGGTATACGATTTTTGGGATATTAGATAGATGAGGGACTATAGGTATATGGTAACTGAGGACGAACATGTTCAATGGATTGGATTCCCTAGTATCGTCTGGGGACTACGGTGTAGTGGCCTAGTACGTCCGCACTCGATGAGTCAAGTGAATTATTATGGAGATCATAATGGAATGTTTGTACACTTCGTGTCTAATGGAATTTTAATGGTAAATCTGAACTTATAAGTTTTGTAAAAGTTTAAAGGACCTCTTATGTTAGGATTTTGGAGTGTTAAGTTAATTTGTGTAATGATATGAATATGTGGTAAATATTGGTTTTTGTGATTGTATAGAATCCCACACTTGTAGATTTATAAGGTGGTTCTTGTCTTACTGAGTTAGTTTCAGATTTTATGATTTATCGAGTGATGTGGTATATGAATTTAAACTGCACAAGTTTTAGGAATTATGGAATTATGGATATGAATGACTTGAATGTTTTCTCAATATCCTCAAATGTATGATTGGATCCTGGAATGGATTGTTTATTGAATTATAATATTACCGATTTGCGGGGTGGGGGCATGACAATAAAAGCCTAAAATATTTCTTGGAGTAGAAGATATCTTCCACAGAGCAGCAAAAATGGGTAACAAAGCTTCTTGGATATGATTATGAAATAACTTACAAAAAGGGGAAAGAGAATGTTGTTACAGATACGCTTTCGCGGCTACTTGAGCAAGCTAAATTTTTGGTCGTTTCACTTTCGAATAGCAACTTTCTTAGGGATAATAATAGGGAATGGCAGGAAGATCTGTATATTAGTAAGATCATAAAAAAATTGGTGGAAGCACCAAGCTCTGTGGCTCATTACAATTAGGACTCAAAAGAATTGTGCTATAAGGGACGCATTGTGCTTGTGCCAAATTCTACTTGTATAAATACCTTCCTTCAAGAGATGCATTCCAGACCTACGGCCGAGCACTTCGAGTTCCTTAGAACCTATAAGAGAATTAAGCAAAATTTTTATTGGGTTGGGATGAAAAATATTATTGCTAAATTTGTGGCACAATGTGATGTATGTCAACGATATAAAGGCGAGATAGTGGTAAGTCCCAAAAAGTTGCAACCTCTATCCATCCCGGACTCAATATGGACTGATATATCAATAGACTTCATCGAAGGGCTTCCCTCATCACAAGGAAAAGAGTTATTCCAGATGCATGGCACTAAATTGAAAATGAGTATGACATACCTCAGATGGTTGGAGACATACCTCAGATGCTTGTAGAACATGTGCTTGGAGACATACATCAGATGCTTCACAAATGACTGACCAGTAGAGTAGACTCAGATACTTGGAGAACATGTGGTTGGAGACATACCTCAAATGCTTCACAAGTGACCGACCAATAAAGTGGACAAAGTGGCTCCCTGTGCCGAGTGGTGGTATAATATAACTTACCGTTCATCCACAAAATGTACTCCCTATGAGGCTATGTATGGCCGCACTCCTCCTGTGATCCCTAAATATGTGTTGGGCACCTCTAAAGTAGAACAAGTAGACATGGAAATACAAGACAGAGACAAAATATAGAAGTTGCTAAAAGATAATTTCACTGTAGCTCAAGAAATGATGAAACAACAATACGATCAATACAAAGGCGAAAGATAATTTTCAGTAGGAGATTGGGTCTTCCTACGGCTCCAGCAATACAAGCAAACATTAATCTAGACCAGAGCATCTATGAAGCTTTCACCTCGGTACTATAGACCCTACCAAATTTTGCAGCGCATCGGAGCGGTAGCATACAGATTGGCCTTACCCGCGAGCTCTCGAATCCATCTAGTCTTCCATGTGTCGCGTTTAAAGCTCAAGCTAGGACAAAATGAGATAGCACAAAGCCAACTACCAAATATGACTACCTAAGGAGGACTCCATACCTAATCGAGTGCCATTATTGATCGAAGGATCGTGACTCGATGACGACGACCCACTACTGAAGTGCTAATACAGCGGCTGAACCTACCATCAAAAGATGCAACTTGGGAGAACTATGACGACTTAAAGATCAAATTCCTAGAATTCATAAAGCGTCGGCCTAGAGGATGCTAGTCATAAGTGCCCAGCAAGCCAATCACGTGAGTGATGGCACGTGTGACTTGACATGGAATCTTTTTTTTGCTTATTATATTTTTACATTTATCACTTTATATTAACTATTGCATGTATGCATGTATATATTGTGATGTCCTTGGATCTGTGCAATGGGAATCGGATCATGATGAGATCAAGATAATGAGACCGATTCACCTTTAAACACATATCATAAATAATCCCGGTTATAGGTTACTCGAGACGGATATCGTGATAACCGGACAGATTGGTGTGCTGTATACCCGTCCATATGATGGATATAGCTGGTCTCATAGTTGCTCATGTGGGGACACTAGGGATACAGTACAGGTGCTCATTGGAGAATGAGTTCACTGATTGATCCGCTTACGGAATGCTGGATGGTTGATGATGCCTTATTGTTAGACAATAATTCCATAGTCCTAGTGGTGTATCCGGTCCTTAGACTTGAGACACCAAAGATGTC
The DNA here is from genome assembly GCF_036884655.1 of Musa acuminata AAA Group. Classification (NCBI taxonomy): domain Eukaryota; kingdom Viridiplantae; phylum Streptophyta; class Magnoliopsida; order Zingiberales; family Musaceae; genus Musa; species Musa acuminata. Next base: position 15,357,589 of record NC_088329.1, on the reverse strand, counting down.
CTGTATGAGTGCTCCACTCTTTGCTACCAGACTTATAGGTTTGGCTATCCAGATATAATATAGTTGATCCTTGGGAGCGGCAGTCGACCTTACGAGGGCTATTGAGTGTCGATAGAGGATCATCCACTATTGGCGTCATAAGAGAAAAATCCCATATATTCTTGCTTAGACAAATCTCTGGCCAAGGTCATTCGGGTTGAGAGAGAAAGAGTTCTCCAGGAGAATACGATTAGAGCGAGACTCAAGTAGAAACTGTATGGTTCTGACAGCACCAAGCTCGATATACGGTCTCTGGGATATTAAATGGATGAGCGACTATAGGTACACAGTAATTGAGGACAGACAGGTCCAATAGATTGGATTCCCCTGTATCGTTTGGGGACTACGACGTGGTGGCCTAATATGTCCGTAATCGATGAGTCGAGTGAATTATTATAAAGATAATAATTCACTAAGTTAGAAGGAGTTCTGACAGGTATGACTCACGGCCAGCTCGATATTGGACCTAGAGGGTCACACACATATGGTAGGCATTGCGATGAGTAATATGAGATATCTGTAATATCCCCCACTTTTAAAAATGTATTAATAAGGATTTATATGTAAATTGGGGGGCCTATATGTAAATATAGAAATTACAAGGACTAAACTGCTAAGTTGCAAAAAGAAAAAAAAATGAAAAGGAAAAACCGAAAATTCGGTATTATCCCACCGCCTCCCACGCACTCTGTTTCTTTCCAGAAACAGAGAGAGCGGTGGGGCGTGAGGAGAAGAAGGAGAGTGGTTGAAGAAAAGAAGAAGAAGAGGGAAAAGAAGAGAGGAGGAAGAAGAGAGGAAGAAGAGGGAGAAGAGAAGAAGATGAAGAAGAAGAAGAAGAGGAGGTGGCTGCAGCGAGGGCTGCAGCGAGAAGCTGTGGGGCGTGGGGAGAAGAAGAGAGGAAGAAGAGGGAGAAGAGAAGAAGAAGAAGAAGAAGCAGAAGAAGAAGAAGAAGAAGAGAGGATGATAGCTGCGGCAAGGCTGCAGCGAGGAGGTGTGTGGGGTTGGGGAGGAAAAGGGAAGAGGAGAAGAAAAGAAGGAGAAGAAGAGGGAAAAGAGAGGGAAGAGGGAGAGGAGCGAGAGGTGGCAGCAGCTAGGGCTGCAGCACCTCTGTTTCCTGCAGGTGGAAACAGAGGAGAGGTGGGGCGTTCGAAGAGGAGAAGAAGAAGAAGAAGGAAGAGAAGAGGAAGAGGAAGCAGGAGAAGAGGTTGTGATACCTCTGTTTCCTGCAGAGGAAACAGAGGAGAGGGTGTGTGTGACGTCGGGGAGAAGAAGGGGAGGAAGAAGAAGAAGAGAAGAAGAAGAAAGGAAGGAGAGGAAGAAGAGAAGGGAAAGGAGGAGCTGCGGCTGCGGCGGTGGCAGCTGCAGGTGGAAGAGAAGGAGAGGAAGAGATGGTGAGGAAGAAGAGAAGAAGTAGAAGCGGGTGAAGAGGCGGCACCTCTGTTTCCTGCAGGAGGAAACAGAGGAAAGGAGGTGCTGTTCGTCGGGGAGAAGAAGGGGGCTGCAGCTGCAGCGATGGCAGCTGCAGCTGGAAGAGAAGAAGAAGAGGAAGATGAGCAGGGGAGGAGGGAGAGGTTGCGGCCGTGGCTGCGGCCGCGACTGCAGCAGTTGCAGCGGGGAGAGAAGAAGAAGAAAGGAAGGAGAAGGAAGAGGAGAAGGGAAAGAAGTAGCTGCGGCTGCGGTTGTGGCAGCTGCAGCTGTGGCAGGGAAAGAGGAAGAGAAAAAGGAAAGGAAGAAGAAGAGAAATGGAAGGACAGGAAGAAGAGAGGAAGAGGAGAAGGGGCTGCGGCTGCGGCGATGGCAGCTGCAGCTGTGGCTGGGAAAGAAGAGAAGGAAAGGAAGAAGAAGAGAAAGGGAAGGAGAGGAAGAAGAGAGGAAGAGGAGAAGGGGTGGCAGCTGCGGCAGTGGCAGCTGCAGCTGGAAGAGGAGGAGGAAATAGAGCAGGGGAGGAAGAAGAGGCTGCGAGTGTGGTGGCTGCGGCCGTGGCTGCGACTCCGGCTGCGGCTGCGACGTTGGCTGCGGTAGCTGCGGCAGCGGTGGTGGCTGCAGTAGCTGCTTTTGGGAAAGAGAAAGAGTAGGAACGAGAGAAGGGAAGAAGGAAATAGTGCAGTGGAAGGGGGCTGCGGTTGTCACCGCAGTTGCGATTGTGGCAGCGGCAGCGGCGGCGGCTGTGGCAGCTGCGTTTGGGAAAGAAAAAGAAGGAATGAGAGTAAGAGAGAGCAGGTGACTGTGCCTCGATGTTCGACACGTGATGTAGTTACGAAGAAAGGAAGAAAACGGGAGCACAAAACGAAACAGAGAGAGGACACGGAGGAAAAGTATAAAGATTGGACTGGCACCTTCCTTGGATATTCAGATCAAAATATTTGAAAGGCAAGTTCTCTGATCGTTTCTCCTATAATTGCTCTGATATTTCTTATTTCAAGTTCCCTGATCGTTCCTCCTATAATTGCTCTAACTTTTCTTATTGCAAGTTTCCCGATCGTTCCGCCTGTAATTGTTCTAATCTTTCCTATTGCAAGTATCCTGATCGTTCCTCACTGCAATTTTATCTCTACATTTGCTTTGAACATGAGGAACTTTGAATTGTTCTAGCCTTGCATTTGATATATCTCCTGTTTAGACGTAACGATTCGAATCTGTGCAACTTCTGATATTCTGACCTTTGATACCGAGCTGCCTATAAGTCTTTGTTGGAAACTCTGATTTGTTCAAAACTGATTTCATTGGAAAATAGACTCGTAGACCTTTCTTTGATATATGGATTGAAAGATTTGGAATCCAAACACCTGTCCAGCTATCTGTTGAATCTGACATTAGGAATTCTGCCAACAGAGATTTTGTTCTACGACACTTGCTTACCAAATTATTTGTAACTCTCTCTGTTGGACAGTTCAATTCATATGAAGCATGTCTTATCTGAAAGTATTATCCAATGATTATATCTGAGTAAATTGGAGCACGTTTGATAGTTTGAATCATTTGTTCAATGTGCCTTCTGTATTCTGCCAGAAATCGAGCTTTGGTCGATTTCTCATATTCTGGTTTCATTCCTTTGGAAATTGATATCCTTTAGCTTTCTTATTCAATTGAGCTTTATATTACTACTTTGAATTCTTGTATGTTCTTGTCCTTAAAGTTATTGCATTCTTGAAAACTGTTGTGTAACGTTTATGCTATATCGTACTGACTCATATAGGCACATGTATATCCTATTGTTCCGCATTTGCTTTCGATATGTGCCTATTCCAGTTTCATTCCTTTGGACATTGAATTCATCAAATCTTCTTATTGAATTGAGTTATATGTGATTGCTTGGATTCCATTTGTGCCCTTGCTTTCAATTCCTTTCAAATCTGAATATACTTGTGAAAGATTATTGCTTACTTCGGATTGACTCGTAAAGGCACATGTACGTTTTGTTGTTCCGCGTGTGCTTCCAATATATGCTACTTATTGTTGAAACTGCCTTTTGTACTCTGGTGTGGGGGATTGTCTGGACCATTGCCAGAAATGGTAAAGGGTATGCGCTATTTGCCCGCTATGTGGGGTCCCGCTATGAGGGATATTCTGTTTGCGCTTGTTGCCCGCTACGTGGGTATGTGATTAGAGCCTGCGATGCTCTGCCGGCCCCCTTTGACTTCACCTAGACGTGGGTGGATGGAGCTCCCAGACGTGGGAGACTTTTGTCAGGTGGTCATTCAGAAATGGATGAATCACATTCTGACTGAGATCCCACTACACCCTCTATGTGTTTGATATGACATCCAGAGTTTTGGTGAGTTTGTTTTTGTTCATACTCTGGATAAGATTGATATGATTGCAACGTCAAGGACGACGTTTGAGCTCTTGTACGATATGTGTACCGATATGCTCTGAAAGGCTTCATTCCCTGATGATTTTGTTTCGAAATGTTCCATATGCCGTTGATATGCTTCGGAACATTTTATATGCCATTGATAAGCTTGATATGTTTCCTTTGCTTCTGATATGCTCCAATTACGCTGTGCTCCATTTGCTATGAACTGATATGTTCTTATATGTCCTATCTGCCATTGATATGCTCCGATTACTCTGTGATCCATTTGCTATGAACTGATATGTTCTTATATGTCCTATCTGCCATTGATATGCTCCAATTACTTTGTGCTCCATTTGCTATGAACTGATATGTTCTGAAATGTCCTATCTACCATTGATATGCTCCAAATTACTCTGTGCTCCATTTGCTATGAACTGATATGTTCTGAAATGTCCTATCTACCATTGATATGCTCCAAATTACTCTGTGCTCCATTTGCTATGAGCTGATTTGTTCTGAAATGTCCTATCTGCCATTGATATGTTCCAATTACTCTATGCTCCATTCGTTATGGATCAAATATGTTATGAATGACATGATACGTATGATTTGGTATCTATTGAGATGGTATCCTTGAGAATTCTGGTATTCTGCCTTGCATTATGATACCTTACTCGTTTCAAACCGTTCCTTTTGTTCTGAATATGCTTTGTCACTTGCTGAGCCGTTTTTGGCTCACTCCGTTGTTATATAAACCTTTCAGGTCAGCTTGTCACTCTTCGAGATGTTTGATTTGGGCTGAGGCAGTGGATAGCTATTCAGAATTATGGGCAAGTCCTGTTGGTTGTTATGCTATTGTTGTATAAGCATATTTTGTATGTAATGAATTGTTCTGATGATCGAAATGGATATACTGTGTAAAAGTGTTAGAAGATCTCTCTTATTTGGAATTTCGGAATGTTAAGTCTAATTTATGACGATATAAACTTGTGGTGAATAGTTGGAGTTCTGATTGTATAATTTATTTAGCTTGTGGATTTATAAATGTTGTTCATGTTTGTCAAGTTGGCTTGGGTTGCCATAAATGTGAATTATCGAGTGATGTGATATATGATTATAAACTGCACAGGTTTTATGGATGTGAATATGAATAGAATGTTTTCAGTGTCCTCAAACGTTAGTTTGGATCCTGGATTGGTCTGTGACGAAAATTTTAAAAATCATGGATATTTTGAGGGGCGTGACAGAGGTGGTATCAGAGCATTGTTTGAGGATTACTGAAATATTTGATATGTTGACGTGCAAAATATATTGAGGTCTAATGAACTATAGTGATTGGTGGAAATTTTCTTTGCTGCATTTTAGGAATCTGGGATGATGAGGACATTTGGTCCTCTTATATCATTTGTTTCTGATTAATTAAGGGGAATGAAAGGATTGATTGGGGATATTGAATCAGAGTGGCGCAGCAGAAGCATGATGAACCTAATTTCATTGGTGGTAGAAAAATGGATGATGTAAATGGAGAAGATAATTGATATACAAAATTGTTCTGATACTCGAAAGATTTCTTTTGCCACGTTATATTGGAAGTAAAGACTTATTATTGACGGCAACAATGAAAAGAATTTTTGAAGATCAATGGCAAGAATGACAAGAACAAGTTTACCAATAAAAATATGATTGGAAATGAATCAGTAAGTAACAACAAGAGAGTCAAGACATTTGGATTTGAAATGGGAAGTCACCACAAAAGACTCAATCAGGTGTGAATTGCAAGTTAAATTATGAAACAAGTTTATGTTTGTGCGTGACTAGAGCCTATTTTGCTTATGGAAAGTTTGATCATAAAATAAAAGTTTGCCCTTTGAACAAGAAGAAAGAGTCACTGCCTCCTAAATCATCAGCCCATGTCAGAGTGTATGCTATCACTGAATATGATTCTAAGACTTCTGAATTAGTGGTCGAAGGTATTATGTATGTTTATGAAAGAATGCAAATATTTGTTTGAACATGGGTTCTATCTACGATTTGATTCGTAACATATTGCCTATCACTTGGGTATTCAACCTAGACCACTGTATTATGTGATATATGTAAGTACAATCATTGGAGATTCTTTGATAACGAACTTGAATCTGGTCCTCTTGTCTGATTTTTGTTGGAGAACTTGAACTTTTGCTGATTTAGTTCTCCTAGAGATTTGGAGTTATGATATTATACTTGGTATGCATTGGCTATCTTCTTATCATACCAGTATGGATTGGTATATAACAAATGATCACTTTTTGCATATTTGATCAGCCGATCTTTTATTTTGAGAGTATTGGACATTATTTATCTCCTTGCCTAATGTATCCCAGGATGACTTGCTTGGATTACCTCCAAATGTGATTTTGCTTTTGATTTGGTCCTTGGGACAATCCCTATATCTAAGCCTCTCTGCAGAATGATATCATTTGAGTAAGTGGAATTAGAAAAACAACTACAAGGATTATTAAATGAGGATTTTATTTGGCTTAATATTTTATCATGGGGTGCTCTGGTGTTAGTTAAAAAGATGGATGGAACATGGAGGCTTTGTATTGATTATGGATAGTTGAATCAGGTGATCATCAAAAACGAGTATTTTCTGAAGTAACGATTTGCTTGATTAATTACAGGTGCGCAAGTATTTTTGAAAGATTGATTGAAGGTCGGGTTTACCATCTATTGAGAATCAAGAAGGAGAATATTTCGGTCACTCTTGGAAAATTGTGTAATTGTATTGAATTGATGAAATTATTTAAGAGTAGGAGGAGGAAATAAAGAAATCATAATCCTCATCTTTTCATCGATTGAGCTATGACCAATTTAGAGGACTAAATTTTCTTTTAAGGGGGGGAGAGTGTAATATCCCCACTTTTAAAAATGTATTAATAAGGATTTATATGTAAATTGGGGGACCTATATGTAAATATAGAAATTACAAGGACTAAACTGCTAAGTTGCAAAAAGAAAAAAAAAAAGAAAAGGAAAAACCGAAAATTCGGTATTATCCCACCGCCTCCCACGCACTCTGTTTCTTTCCAGAAACAGAGAGAGCGGTGGGGCGTGAGGAGAAGAAGGAGAGTGGTTGAAGAAAAGAAGAAGAAGAGGGAAAAGAAGAGAGGAGGAAGAAGAGAGGAAGAAGAGAGGAAGAAGAAGAAGAGGAGGTGGCTGCAGCGAGGGCTGCAGCGAGAAGCTGTGGGGCGTGGGGAGAAGAAGAGAGGACGAAGAGGGAGAAGAGAAGAAGAAGAAGAAGAAGCAGAAGAAGAAGAAGAAGAAGAAGAAGAAGAGAGGATGATAGCTGCGGCAAGGCTGCAGCGAGGAGGTGTGTGGGGTTGGGGAGGAAAAGGGAAGAGGAGAAGAAAAGAAGGAGAAGAAGAGGGAAAAGAGAGGGAAGAGGGAGAGGAGCGAGAGGTGGCAGCAGCTAGGGCTGCAGCACCTCTGTTTCCTGCAGGTGGAAACAGAGGAGAGGTGGGGCGTTCGAAGAGGAGAAGAAGAAGAAGAAGGAAGAGAAGAGGAAGAGGAAGCAGGAGAAGAGGTTGTGATACCTCTGTTTCCTGCAGAGGAAACAGAGGAGAGGGTGTGTGTGACGTCGGGGAGAAGAAGGGGCGGAAGAAGAAGAAGAGAAGAAGAAGAGAGGAAGGAGAGGAAGAACAGAAGGGAAAGGAGGAGCTACGGCTGCGGCGGTGGCAGCTGCAGCTGGAAGAGAAGGAGAGGAAGAGATGGTGAGGAAGAAGAGAAGAAGTAGAAGCGGGTGAAGAGGCGGCACCTCTGTTTCCTGCAGGAGGAAACAGAGGAAAGGAGGTGCTGTTCGTCGGGGAGAAGAAGGGGGCTGCAGCTGCGGCGATGGCAGCTGCAGCTGGAAGAGAAGAAGAAGAGGAAGATGAGCAGGGGAGGAGGGAGAGGTTGCGGCCGTGGCTGCGGCCGCGACTGCAGCAGTTGCAGCGGGGAGAGAAGAAGAAGAAAGGAAGGAGAAGGAAGAGGAGAAGGGAAAGAAGTAGCTGCGGCTGCGGTTGTGGCAGCTGCAGCTGTGGCAGGGAAAGAGGAAGAGAAAAAGGAAAGGAAGAAGAAGAGAAATGGAAGGAGAGGAAGAAGAGAGGAAGAGGAGAAGGGGCTGCGGCTGCGGCGATGGCAGCTGCAGCTGTGGCTGGGAAAGAAGAGAAGGAAAGGAAGAAGAAGAGAAAGGGAAGGAGAGGAAGAAGAGAGGAAGAGGAGAAGGGGTGGCAGCTGCGGTAGTGGCAGCTGCAGTTGGAAGAGGAGGAGGAAATAGAGCAGGGGAGGAAGAAGAGGCTGCGAGTGTGGTGGCTGCGGCCGTGGCTGCGACTCCGGCTGCGGCTGCGACGTTGGCTGCGGTAGCTGCGGCAGCGGTGGTGGCTGCAGTAGCTGCAGTAGCTGCTTTTGGGAAAGAGAAAGAGTAGGAACGAGAGAAGGGAAGAAGGAAATAGTGCAGTGGAAGGGGGCTGCGGTTGTGACCGCAGTTGCGATTGTGGCAGCGGCAGCGGCGGCGGCTGTGGCAGCTGCATTTGGGAAAGAAAAAGAAAGAATGAGAGTAAGAGAGAGAGCAGGTGACTGTGCCTCGATGTTCGACACGTGATGTAGTTACGAAGAAAGGAAGAAAACGGGAGCACAAAACGAAACAGAGAGAGGACACGGAGGAAAAGTAGAAAGATTGGACTAGCACCTTCCTTGGATATTCAGATCAAAATATTTGAAAGGCAAGTTCCCTGATCGTTTCTCCTATAATTGCTCTGATATTTCTTATTTCAAGTTCCCTGATCGCTCTGATATTTCTTATTGCAAGTTCCCTGATCGTTCCTCCTATAATTGCTCTAATATTTCCTATTGTAAGTATCTTGATCGTTCCTCACTGCCATTTTATCTCTACATTTGCTTTGAATATGAGGAACTTTGAATTGTTCTAGCCTTGCATTTGATATATCTCCTGTTTAGACGTAACGATTCGAATCTGTGCAACTTCTGATATTCTGACCTTTTGATACCGAGCTGCCTATAAGTCTTTGTTGGAAACTCTGATTTGTTCAAAACTGATTTCATTGGAAACTAGACTCGTAGACCTTTCTTTGATATATGGATTGAAAGATTTGGAATCCAAACACCTGTCCAGTTGTCTGTTGAATCTGACATTATGAATTCTGCCAATAGAGATTTTGTTCTACGACACTTGCTTACCAAATTATTTGTAACTCTCTCTGTTGGACAGTTCAATTCATATGAAGCCTGTCTTATCTGAAAGTATTATCCAATGATTATTTTTGAGTAAATTGGAGCACGATTGATAGTTTGAATCATTTGTTCAATGTGCCTTCTGTATTCTGCCAGAAATCGAGCTTTGGTCGATTTCTCATATTCTGGTTTCATTCCTTTGGAGATTGATATCATTTAGCCTTCTTATTCAATTGAGCTTTATATTACTGCTTTGAATTCTTGTATGCTCTTGTCCTTAAAATTATTTGCATTCTTGAAAACTATTGTGTAACGTTTATGCTATATCGTATTGACTCATATAGGCACATGTATATCCTATTGTTCCGCATTTGCTTTCGATATGTGCCTATTCCAGTTTCATTCCTTTGGACATTGAATTCATCAAATCTTCTTATTGAATTGAGTTATATGTGATTGCTTGGATTCCATTTGTGCCCTTGCTTTCAATTCCTTTCAAATCTGAATATACTTGTGAAAGATTATCGCTTACTTCGGATTGACTCGTAAAGGCACATGTACGTTTTGTTGTTCCGCGTGTGCTTCCAATATATGCTACTTATTGTTGAAACTGCCTTTTGTACTCTGGTGTGGGGGATTGTCTGGACCATTGCCAGAAATGGTAAAGGGTATGCGCTATTTGCCCGCTATGTGGGGTCCCGCTATGAGGGATATTCTGTTTGCGCTTGTTGCCCGCTACGTGGGTATGTGATTAGAGCCTGCGATGCTCTGCCGGCCCCCTTTGACTTCACCTAGACGTGGGTGGATGGAGCTCCCAGACGTGGGAGACTTTTGTCAGGTGGTCATTCAGAAATGGATGAATCACATTCTGACTGAGATCCCACTACACCCTCTATGTGTTTGATATGACATCCAGAGTTTTGGTGAGTTTGTTTCTGTTCATACTCTGGATAAGATTGATATGATTGCAACGTCAAGGACGACGTTTGAGCTCTTGTACGATATGTGTACCGATATGCTCTGAAAGGCTTCATTCCCTGATGATTTTGTTTCGAAATGTTCCATATGCCGTTGATATGCTTCGGAACATTTTATATGCCATTGATAAGCTTGATATGTTTCCTTTGCTTCTGATATGCTCCAATTACGCTGTGCTCCATTTGCTATGAACTGATATGTTCTTATATGTCCTATTTGCCATTGATATGCTCCAATTACTCTGTGCTCCATTTGCTATGAACTGATATGTTCTGAAATGTCCTATCTACCATTGATATGTTCCAAATTACTCTGTGCTCCATTTGCTATGAGCTGATTTGTTCTGAAATGTCCTATCTGCCATTGATATGTTCCAATTACTCTATGCTCCATTCGTTATGGATCAAATATGTTATGAATGACATGATACGTATGTTTTGGTATCTATTGAGATGGTATCCTTGAGAATTCTGGTATTCTGCCTTGCATTATGATACCTTACTCGTTTCAAACCGTTCCTTTTGTTCTGAATATGCTTTGTCACTTGCTGAGCCGTTTTTGGCTCACTCCGTTGTTATATAAACCTTTCAGGTCAGCTTGTCACTCTTCGAGATGTTTGATTTGGGCTGAGGCAGTGGATAGCTATTCAGAATTATGGGCAAGTCCTGTTGGTTGTTATGCTATTGTTGTATAAGCATATTTTGTATGTAATGAATTATTCTGATGATCGAAATGGATATACTGTGTAAAAGTGTTAGAAGATCTCTCTTATTTGGAATTTCGGAATGTTAAGTCTAATTTATGACGATATAAACTTGTGGTGAATAGTTGGAGTTCTGATTGTATAATTTATTTAGCTTGTGGATTTATAAATGTTGTTCATGTTTGTCAAGTTGGCTTGGGTTGCCATAAATGTGAATTATCGAGTGATGTGATATATGATTATAAACTGCACAGGTTTTATGGATGTGAATATGAATAGAATGTTTTCAGTGTCCTCAAACGTTAGTTTGGATCCTGGATTGGTCTATGACGAAAATTTTAAAAATCATGGATATTTTGGGGGGCGTGACAATATCCGCCGGAGCCCTTGTCTTATTGGATATCCAATAAGCCCTTGAATTATTGGATCCCATGGACGAGATCCAATAAGAGCCCATGAGAGATTATCGGATAGAGATCCACTAATCTAAAAGGCTTGGGTAATTGGATGCAGATCCAATACCCACTAGGGGAGGATCCATTAGGTTTTGACAGTGGACCTCTATAAATAGGAGGTATTCAGAGCCTCAAAGGCTAGAGCCTTTGATTGTCTCTCCTTTTCTCCTCCCCCTCTCCACCTTAGAGCAGGCTTAGAGTTTTGAGGAGCATCATTGCAGCCCTGCTGTGTGGATCACCACTAAAGAGGAGGTCGCTTGACCTCCTTCACCCTCTCCTAAAAATCTGCAAGGAAACAGGGATATATGATCTCCCTAGGTAACACAATCTACTCTATACGCAGTTTTAAATTTCATGGATTTTGCACACCAATCTTTACAAGATGATGAACATCTCTTTAGGAATAGGGGATTTTGTTTTCCTTGTTCTTCCACTACGCATATGATGTCGTCCCAAAGATTTCCCAACAGTGGTATTAGAGCTAAATTGTTCATGCGATAGATTGGTTTTGAACGACATGTGTTATATTTTGGAGAAACTTTTGAGGTCAAAATCGTTGACGCAAAAGCGAGAAAGGGCAGCAACAATTGCTGCCCTCGATCTGCGTGCGTGCAACGCAGCCGTAGGCAGGCAACACAGGGGCTGCGTCTACCACAACCGGCCGGTGGCCCTCTTGCAGCAGGCTGGCAGCCTGCGGGTGCCCCACCCGCCGTCGGTGCCTGTAGTAGTGCCGGCAAGCAAGTCTACAGGCAAGGCGGCCACCTGCGTGCTGGCACTATGCCCGCACGCAAGGGCAACGCCTGCGGGTGCTGGACTCGCTGGCAGAGGCACCGCGGGGCGAGGCGCCTGTGGCCGCAATGCCCACGAGCTGAGGCGCAGTAGGGCAACGGCGCCTACGGCCGCTGCTCCTGCAAGCAAACCCCCCTATAGGGGTGGCCGCCCGGCGGGGCACTACACCCGCTGCATAGGCCATCGCCAGTAGGGTGGCAGCAGCAGCAGCAGCAAAGGGGAGTATGGCATTAGGGCATAATTGGGCAAAAAGATAGTTTTGCCCTTGTGAATTTGAGAAATTCTAATTTCTATCTTTTGTCCAAATTATGAAAATACCCCTATAAATTCAAAAATTTCCTATATGTTCCTGATTTTAGAAAATATTAATTGATTAAAAGGTTTAATTTATTATTATTTTTATTATTATCTAGTAGTCCTGCATGATAATAATTTGAACATGTGATGTATGATGTGTGGACAGATGATCATGGACCGTGTGATGTGTGTACAAGTGATTATTATTATTGGGGTCTACGAGCCTCCATTATATTTCTCATTTATTGTCGGGCCTGCGTGCCTATGATTAAGTTGTAATTGTTGAATCTCGGATTTTGATGATGAAGTCAATTGTCA
>NC_088329.1:14987500-15040000 GCF_036884655.1 Musa acuminata AAA Group | reverse complement strand
AATTGGATTATGATGAGATCACGATAATGAGACCTATTCACCTTTAAATACAGACCTTAAACAATCCTGGTCATAAGTTACTGGAGAGAGATATCGAGATAACCGGACAGACTGATGTGTTGTATACTCGTCGATATGATGGAGGACATATGTCACAAAAAGATTCATATTAAGTTAAAAAAATAAAGGACATATGTCACAAGTTAACCTAAGGATGATGCCACCTATGTTTGTTCTATGGATGACACCTAAGTTTCCTTTATGCATGCTTGCCACCTTGTAATTCTTGTGTTAGCTAAACCTATGTAATTAGAGGAAAAATTAAAAGAAAACTTAACAAAGGAGGGATACTTGCGACAACCAGAATAGGCTTAGAAGAGAAGGGAAGAGGAATTAAAGTAGAAGAAGAAGAAGCTTGCTTTCGCTTGAGTTTTTACATCAATTCCCCACATTTGGGAATCAAATTTTTTAGGAAAATTGTTCCAACCCCTTCCTACAAAAATTTTGATCTCTAATTTCATCTTAGTTCTATAAAATTTGTAAGATTTTGGCTTCATATATGATATTTCTATCATATAATAATAAAATTATGAATCTAAAATTTTTCGAGATTTGACCTTTCTGTATTTTTCTAGCCATAACTTTCTGTATCATTCTTTGATTTAGGAAAATAGACTCATAGCTATTTCTTTTAAAACTAAGATTGAAAAATTTGGAGTTATTTGAACTCCATTATGAAATAGACTCATAGTTATTTCAACTGACATTATGAAATATGTAAAATAGAGACTATTGGTTCTGACCTTTCAGTACTCTCTTGCTTATAACTCTTTGTTCGAAACTCTAATTTATGTGAAATATGATTTATTAGAAACTAAACTCATAAGTCTTTCTATACATTCATGATTTGAAAGATTTGGAGCATAAATACTAATTGAAGTATCTATTCTAATCGACTTTATGAATTTTGTAAAATAGAGATAATATTCTCTGACATTTGGTTACTAAACTATTTATAACTCTTTGTTGGAGACTCCAATTCATACAAACTTTGATTTATTTAAAACTATATTGACACATCATTCGAATAACATAGATTTTATGTAAATTCAAGCATAATTGGTGAATCAAATATTTTATTAAATATGCCTCTTAAATTCTGCCAAAATCGAGCTTTTGTCGATTCTGCCAATTCTTGTTTCATCTTTTTTGAAAATTGATTTCATGCTAAAATCCTTACTTCAAATGAGCTTTACATTATTGCTTTGAATTCCTGTATACTCTTATTCTACAAGTATTTGTTGAATATTAGATTTTGATGATGAAACCAACTGATAGTATTTATTATCTAATCTGTGTTTTGAGTGATGTAGGAAGCTTCGATTAGGGAGAGACAATTAAAGAAAGACAAATCATGTTGGGCTGAAGTGGAACCTATCAGAAGATTGGACGTCGAGTTGGAGGATCAGTCGACATATCAACAAAAGGCTTCGGGTCATGGGTTCGGGCATCGGGCCAAGAAGAGCGAAAATGATGCCAAGGTAATCGGAGTTGTGGAGGTCAACTGGCCGATTGGGCATTAGGCCACAAGAGCGGATAATACACCGAAGAATCGGATGGGGTGTCGTTGAACCAATGACATTCCGGATAACATTTGATTTAGCTTTGTATTAATTATCTATATCGAATTAGGTTTTAGGAGTAATGGGGATGGAATTGGGCCAACTCAATTAGGGGCCAATTGGGCCCAAGTTTGGGCTGTGTTGGGGGGCCAAGTGAAAGGCCCAAACAATGACCCAATAAGTGGAACCATCATGGCACAATCTCTAAGACTGTGTCAGTAGGTGGTACCGCTAGACTAGGTGGTAGTACTATCCATTGGCAGGGTGTTAGGTGGTGGTACCACCCAGTGTTAGTGCTACAGGCGGTGGAACTGCCCAACACTGGCAATGGTACTGCTAGTTCCCAGAAGACCCGGGATGAGACTAGTTTTGGGTCCAAGTTTGAATCTATTTAGAACCTGTAAATACCCCTCTCATCCCTGGTTAACACAAACAAGAATTGAGAGCAAAAAAGGAAGAAAACACTATTGTAATCTTGTGAGAACTCCACTAAAACTCTAAGTTTTAGTGAAGTTTAAGAGAGGAGGTAGTGGGGGTACAAAGGTTATCTCTTGAGCCTATCAAAACGAGAATAGAATTGTAAGAAGGTGGTTGGTCTTTGCCTATTGAAGGAAGATCGTTAGTGGATGTCGGTGGCCTCGACGGAAGAGGAATCGTGAGTGGATGTAGGTTACGACAACCGAACCACTATAAAACTCGGTTTGCATTTACTTTAAGCTCTTTACTTTCATTTCAAACTAATTTCTTACTTTCACTATGCTTCCATATACTTTCAAAGTGAATGAATTCTGATATCAGATTTTATCAAAATGAAGATTTTTTGAATCGACATCATTTTTATCGTAAGCACTAATTCTGTCACACCCCTAAAAATATCCATGATATTTAAAATTTTTTTTTTTTTGTCACAACTAACCCAGGATCCAAACACACATTTGAGGTCACTAAGAAAACATTCAGATCAAAAATTTCACTTCTATAATCTACCAATTCATAACCCTGTGCAATTCATAAACATAGCACACATCACTCGATAATTTATACAATCTGAACTCAACTCATCAAAATAAAAACCACAATATAAATCCATAAGTGGGGAAATCTATGCAGTCACTACAATCATCGATTTACCATAAGTTCATATCATTACACGAATTTAATTTAACATTCAAAACCCTATACATGAGGGATCCTTTAACTTACACAAAATCCACAGGTTTAGATTCATAGTCACATTTCATTAGATGCAAGGTAGCTTATACACAACTACATATATGCTAACAAAAGTTCTGCCCAACGTCTTCTAAACTTTCCACTGCCTCAGCCCATTCTTAACATTTAAGCAAGCGATACGCTATCCTGAAAAATTTATCAACAAATGGGGTGAGCATAAAGAGCTCAGCAAGTGACTAACATATCCATATCAAAATAGTACAATTTCCAAAGAGATGCAGTTTTCAAACACAAAGCAGAATATACGATTTCGTATACATAATATCATTAGGTGCAGAATCATAATTGTCCTTTTTAATCATACATATTTGGTTCCTGACAGATGGGGCATAGAGTAATTGGAGCATATCAGAAACAAGGGAAACATATCGGAGCTTATCAATGGCATTTAAAATGTTCCAAAT
The DNA here is from genome assembly GCF_036884655.1 of Musa acuminata AAA Group. Classification (NCBI taxonomy): domain Eukaryota; kingdom Viridiplantae; phylum Streptophyta; class Magnoliopsida; order Zingiberales; family Musaceae; genus Musa; species Musa acuminata. Next base: position 15,036,741 of record NC_088329.1, on the reverse strand, counting down.
CACATCAACGACATATGGAACATTACGAAGCAAAATCAACAGTGAATGAAGCAGTTCAGAGCATATCAAACTCATATGTAGTACAGAAGCTCAAACGTCGTCCTTGACGTTGCAATCATATCATAACTATCCAGAGCACGAACAGAAATAACTCACCAAAACTCTGGATGTCATATCAAACATATAGAGGGTGTAGTGGGATCTCAGTCAGAATGTGATTCATCCATTTCTGAATGACCACCTGACAAAAGTCTCCCACGTCTGGGAGCTCCATCCACCCACGTCTAGGTGAAGTCAAAGGGGGCCGGCAGAGCATCGCAGGCTCTAAGCAATATCCCACAAAGCGGGACCCCACAAAGCGGGCAAATAAGCGCATACCAGAATATCCCACAAAGCGGGACCCCACAAAGCGGGCAAATAAGCGCATACCAGAATATCCCACAAAGCGGGACCCCACAAAGCGGGCAAATCAGCGCATACCCTTTACCATTTCTGGCAAAGGTCCAGACAATCCCACACACCAGAGTACAAGAAGGCAGTTTCAACAATAAGTAGCATATAACGGAAGCACACGCGGAACAACCAAACGTACATGTGCCTTTTCAAAAGCAATGTGATGCAAGGAACAAATCTCTCACAAAAGTATTCGTTTTAGGAAAGAAATGAAAGCAAGAGTGTACAGGGATTCCAAGCAATCATAATCAGCTCAATTCTAATAAGAAGATTAGACGAATTCAAGTATCCAAAGGAAATGGAACAGAATACGCGAAATCGACCAAAGCTCGATTTCGGACAGAATTCCAGTGGCACATCAAACAATTATTTCAGAATAACAATTATGCTCCAATACTCATAAGAAGACTATGGTCAAACCATATATCAATCTATATTCGGATGGAACAGATTTCATATGAAACAGGGCTCCCAACACAGAGTTACCTCTGATTTGGTAACACAAGGTCAAAATCACAATCACTCTTTTGCAGAATTTATAGGGTCGGATTCAACAGATAATAGGGTAGGCAATTGAATTCCAAAGTTTTCAAACCATATGTCAAAAGAAATATTTTCAAGTCTAGTTTCAAATAAAATCAGTTTGGTACAATTCAGAATTTTCAACAGGGAGTTATAGGCATTTTAGTAGCGATAGGTCAGAAATCTTGAACTCTGTTTTACAGCGTCTATAGGCTCATTTGAAAAAAATGTTTGGGTAAGTATTCGGTGTCCAAAATCTACAAAATCGGTGTCAAAAGAAAGACATAAGAGTCTAATTACAAACAAAATAGTTTCTGCCTGAATTCACATCTTATACTAAAACTTACAGCCGAAGCAGTGTATAGGGGTCAGTTTACCGAAAATATTTCAGAATGCATGGTTTTAGGTCCAAAACGAGTCATATCAGTTTCAAAACAGAAATCTTCCAATTTATTTTGAATCAACATAAAAACAGAGTCTAATACTTCTGTAGGATGGGGTTAGAACACTTGCCTTTGGAAATTTTGACCCGAAATGACAAGATTAAAGCAAGAACCCTAAAAGCCCCAATTTTCTTTCTCTTCTTCTTCTTCTTCTTCTTCTTCTTTCTTTCTTTCTTTCCCTGATCACCCACGAGCTGCCTCCTCTGCTTCCTTAACAACGAAGGCAGAGAAAGCTTAAGCGGTGGAATTTGTCATTTGGTGCATTTTGCAGTTTAGTCCTTGTTTTTATCATATTCACGATTAGGTCCTTAGGGTTTACATATAGGTCCTCAGATTCTTTCTTTTTCTTTTTTTTTTTTTAACAGATCTCCCAAATCTTAAAAATAAGTTACCTCTGATTCATACTCTATTTCTTTTGTCAATTAAAATAGATGCTTACATTATCACCAAAAATTTATACGAACATTCGGAAATGAGGGGTGTTACACTCTCCCCCCCTTAAAAGAAAAATTTAGTCCTCTAAATTTATCGTACCTCTATTCGATGAAAAGACGAGGATACACCTTTTTCATTTCCTCTTCTAGCTCCCAAGTTGTCTCTTCTCCAGAATGATGTCTCCAATTTACTTGAACAAGTGGGATGACCCGATTCCTTAGGACTTTTTCTTTCTTGTCAATAATCTGAATAGGCTCTTCCACATAGGATAAATCTTTATCGAACTCCACCAGCTCATACTTAATGATGTGAGAAGGGTCATACATATACTTTCTAATCATCGAGACATGAAATATATCATGGACATGGCTCAATGCTGGTGGTAAGGCAATCCTGTAAGCGACAGAACCAACCCTCTCAAGAACCTCAAAAGGTCCAATAAATCTTGGGCTTAACTTTCCTTTCTTCCCAAACCTTATAATGCCTTTGGAAGGGGAGACTTTTAAGAATACAAAATCTCCGATTTCAAACTCAATATCTCGTCTCCTATTATCGGCATAACTCTTTTGACGACTCTGAGCAGCTTTTAACCTTTTCCTTATAACTTGAATTTTCTCGGTAGTTTCTTGTACCTTGTCCGGTGCTAACAACTTTCTGTCCCCAACTTCCTCCCAACATATAGGTGTTATGCACTTCCGCCCATATAAAGCTTCATAAGGAGCCATCTGAATACTTGAATGATAACTATTGTTATACGTGAACTCAACAAGTGAAATATCCTTATCCCATTCACCTTTCCAATCCATAACATAGGCTCTAAGCAAATCCTCAAGTGTTTGAATTGTTCTTTCTGACTGACCATCAGTCTGAGGATGATATGCAGTACTAAACTTAACTTTAGTGCCCATAGATTCCTGTAATCTTCTCCAGAATCTAGAGAGAAATCTGGAGTCTCTATCAGAGATGATCTCCTTTGGAATACCATGAAGTCTTACTATTTCATTAACATATAAATATGCAAGTCTATCAAGCGAATAAGTCATATTAATCGGAAGGAAATGTGCAGATTTTGTTAACCTATCAATGATAACCCAAATAGCATCATGCTTCCTCGAGGTTCTGGGTAGTCCTGAAACAAAATCCATAGTAATACATTCCCATTTCCATTCAGGTATAACTAAAGGTTGCAGCAACCCTCCAGGTCTTTGGTGTTCTACTTTGATTTGCTGACACGTCAAACATTTTGAAACATACATTGCAATTTCCTTCTTCATGCCTTCCCACCAATAATAACTTTGAAGATCTCTATACATCTTAGTGCTCCCAGGGTGTAGGGCGTACTTTGAAGTATGACTTTCATTTAGGATTTGATTCTTGATATTTAGTTCATTTGGTACACATACTCTCTCCCCAAATCTCAATAGGCCATCCTTTGAAACTTGAAATTGTGGCTTCAATTCCTTTTCTACTTCACTCCTCAAGTAGATTAAGTGTGGATCTCGTAATTGTCCCTCCTTAATTTGTTGCATAAGATCAGACTGCACTTGAATGGAGGCCATCAAAATCATTGAGTCTTGCTCTTTCCTCAAAGCTTTCAAATCAAAATTTTCTTCTATTAGCTTCCATTGCTTCACGACCAGACTAGCCATAAAACTTGTAGATTTTCTACTAAGTGCATCAGCTACAACATTGGCCTTGCCCGGGTGATAACGGATGGCACAATCATAATCCTTCAGAAGTTCTATCCATCTTCGCTGCCTCATGTTTAACTCTTTCTGAGTGAAAATATATTTTAAACTCTTGTGATCAGTGAAGATTTCAAACTGTCGACCATACAAATAATGTCTCCAGATCTTTAGAGCAAAAATGATTGCTGCTAATTCCAAATCATGAGTTGGATAATTCAATTCATAACCTTTAAGTTGCCTAGAAGCATAAGCAATTACTCTCCCTTCCTGCATCAAAACACATCCTAGGCCCTTTCTTGAAGCATCAGTATAAACTACAAATCCCTCACTACCACTTGGAATAGTGAGAATAGGGGCACTAGTCAATCTTCTTTTTAACTCTTGAAAGCTTTGCTCACAATCATCGCCCCATACAAATTTCATATTCTTCTTAGTGAGTTTGGTGAGAGGTTGAGCAATTCGAGAAAATCCCTCCACAAATCTCCTGTAATAACCCGCCATGCCCAAGAAACTTCTAACCTCTGTTACATTTGTTGGTACTTCCCATTCAACTACAGCTTCTATTTTCCTTGGATCAACAGATATACCCTTCCCTGAAATCACATGGCCTAAGAAAGCAACTTCATTCAACCAAAATTCACATTTGCTGAACTTTGCATACAACTTCTTTTCTCTTAGTATGGACAACACATCTCTCAAGTGTTCCTCATGCTCCTGGTTACTCTTTGAATACACCAATATGTCATCAATAAATACAATTACACAGATATCCAAGAGCGGTTGAAATATCCTATTCATTAGTTCCATAAAAGCTGCAGGGGCATTTGTCAAACCAAACGGCATCACCAAGAATTCATAATGACCATATCGAGTTCTGAAAGCTGTTTTTGAAATATCCTACTCCTTGATCTTTAACTGATAGTAACCTGACCTCAGGTCAATCTTAGAGAATACTTGTGCACCCTGCAGTTGATCAAACAAATCATCAATTCTAGGTATGGGATATTTGTTTTTGATGGTCACCTGATTCAACTGTCTATAATCAATACAAAGCCTCAATGTTCCATCCTTCTTCTTCACTAATAGTACCGGAGCACCCCATGGGGACACACTGGGTCGTATGAAACCCTTATCTAATAATTCTTGTATTTGCTTCTTTAATTCTTCTAGCTCAAGTGGTGCCATTCTGTAGGGAGGCTTAGATACTGGGGTTGTACTGGGGACTAGATCAATAGCAAATTCACCCTCTCTATCTAGAGGTAAACCAGGCAAGTCATCAGGGAATACATCAGGAAATTCTTTGACCACTGAAATTTCATCTAGGTGGGTTTCCTGATTTGAATGCTCCTTTACACACACCATATAACAAAAACACCCTTTCTGCATAAGATGATAAGCTTGAAGTGCGGATATTAAGCAAGGAGGCAAATCATGCTTAATGCCCTCAAAGAAAAATATAAGCTGATCTGGTATGCAGAAAATAATTATTTTTTTGTAACAATCAATACTAGCGTGATGAGAAGATAACCAATCCATGCCGAGTATAATATCAAAGCCCTGGATCTCTAGGAGAATCAAATCAGCAAGGAATTCGTGGTCTCCAATAGAGATCAAACAAGATGGGTAGACCAAGTTTGTTGCCAATGAATCTCCAACAGCAGTTGTTACATATAACATATAATCCAGGGGTTTAGGTGGAATATCTAAGTGACAAGCAAAGTATTTTGAAACAAAAGATAAGTTGGAGCCGGGATCAAACAAAACTTTTGCATTTCTTTTAGAAACATGAAGAATACCTTCCACCACTGACTTAGAAGCTTTAGAATCTTGTTCAGTGATAGCGTACACTCTAGCATGGACTGAGGGTCTAGGAGGCAGTGACTCTTTCTTCTTGTTCGGTGGGCAATCTCTTATTTGATGACCCAGCTTTCCACAACCAAAACATGCTCCAGTCACCCGAAAACACCGACTTGTTTCATGATTTAATCCGCATTTTGCACATAACTGAGTCCTCCCCAATGGTTTCCTTTTCTCAAATCCAGATGTCTTAAACCTCTTGTTACTATCTTCATATTCATTTTCTCTCCTGCTTTTGCTAGTAAATTTGTCCCTTTTGTTCTTGCCAATGATTTCTTGAATTTCCTCCATGTTTCTTTCAATTTTTCAAAGCTCTTTCTACCGTATCAGCATATGTTTATAATTTTAAAGCTGACATTCCGCTTCTTATTGCTGGTCGTAATCCCCTTTCAAACCTTCTTGCTTTTCTAGATTCATCATCAGTCATACGTATGGCAAACCTAGAGAGCTCAGTAAATTTAGATTCATACCTTGCTTCCTAAAACATCAAAAGAATATTTTCTTTGATCAATCTCTAAATGAATAGTCAATAAACCTCAAAAAAATATTCTTAGTGATTCTCAAATCATGCTCTGATACCACCTCTGTCACACCCCTAAAAATATCCATGATATTTAAAATTTTTTTTTTTTTGTCACAACTAACCCAGGATCCAAACACACATTTGAGGTCACTAAGAAAACATTCAGATCAAAAATTTCACTTCTATAATCTACCAATTCATAACCCTGTGCAATTCATAAACATAGCACACATCACTCGATAATTTATACAATCTGAACTCAACTCATCAAAATAAAAACCACAATATAAATCCACAAGTGGGGAAATCTATGCAGTCACCACAATCATCGATTTACCATAAGTTCATATCATTACACGAATTTAATTTAACATTCCAAACCCTATACATGAGGGATCCTTTAACTTACACAAAATCCACAGGTTTAGATTCATAGTCACATTTCATTAGATGCAAGGTCGCTTATACACAACTACATATATGCTAACAAAAGTTCTGCCCAACGTCTTCTAAACTTTCCACTGCCTCAGCCCATTCTTAACATTTAAGCAAGCGATACGCTATCCTGAAAAATTTATCAACAAATGGGGTGAGCATAAAGAGCTCAGCAAGTGACTAACATATCCATATCAAAATAGTACAATTTCCAAAGAGATGCAGTTTTCAAACACAAAGCAGAATATACGATTTCGTATACATAATATCATTAGGTGCAGAATCATAATTGTCCTTTTTAATCATACATATTTGGTTCCTGACAGATGGGGCATAGAGTAATTGGAGCATATCAGAAACAAGGGAAATATATCGGAGCTTATCAATGGCATTTAAAATGTTCCAAATCACATCAACGACATATGGAACATTACGAAGCAAAATCAATAGTGAATGAAGCAGTTCAGAGCATATCAAACTCATATGTCGTACAGAAGCTCAAACGTCGTCCTTGACGTTGCAATCATATCATAACTATCCAGAGCACGAACAGAAATAACTCACCAAAACTCTGGATGTCATATCAAACATATAGAGGGTGTAGTGGGATCTCAGTCAGAATGTGATTCATCCATTTCTGAATGACCACCTGACAAAAGTCTCCCACGTCTGGGAGCTCCATCCACCCACGTCTAGGTGAAGTCAAAGGGGGCCGGCAGAGCATCGCAGGCTCTAAGCAATATCCCACAAAGCGGGACCCCACAAAGCGGGCAAATAAGCGCATACCAGAATATCCCACAAAGCGGGACCCCACAAAGCGGGCAAATAAGCGCATACCAGAATATCCCACAAAGCGGGACCCCACAAAGCGGGCAAATCAGCGCATACCCTTTACCATTTCTGGCAAAGGTCCAGACAATCCCACACACCAGAGTACAAGAAGGCAGTTTCAACAATAAGTAGCATATAACGGAAGCACACGCGGAACAACCAAACGTACATGTGCCTTTTCAAAAGCAATGTGATGCAAGGAACAAATCTCTCACAAAAGTATTTGTTTTAGGAAAGAAATGAAAGCAAGAGTGTACAGGGATTCCAAGCAATCATAATCAGCTCAATTCTAATAAGAAGATTAGACGAATTCAAGTATCCAAAGGAAATGGAACAGAATACGCGAAATCGACCAAAGCTCGATTTCTGACAGAATTCCAGTGGCACATCAAACAATTATTTCAGAATAACAATTATGCTCCAATACCCATAAGAAGACTATGGTCAAACCATATATCAATCTATATTCGGATGGAACAGATTTCCTATGAAACAGGGCTCCCAACACAGAGTTACCTCTGATTTGGTAACACAAGGTCAAAATCACAATCACTCTTTTGCAGAATTTATAGGGTCGGATTCAACAGATAATAGGGTAGGCAATTGAATTCCAAAGTTTTCAAACCATATGTCAAAAGAAAGATTTTCAAGTCTAGTTTCAAATAAAATCAGTTTGGTACAATTCAGAATTTTCAACAGGGAGTTATAGGCATTTTAGTAGCGATAGGTCAGAAATCTTGAACTCTGTTTTACAGCGTCTATAGGCTCATTTGAAAAAAATGTTTGGGTAAGTATTCGGTGTCCAAAATCTACAAAATCGGTGTCAAAAGAAAGACATAAGAGTCTAATTACAAACAAAATAGTTCCTGCCTGAATTCACATCTTATACTAAAACTTACAGCTGAAGCAGTGTATAGGGGTCAGTTTGCCAAAAATATTTCAGAATGCATGGTTTTAGGTCCAAAACGAGTCATATCAGTTTCAAAACAGAAATCTTCCAATTTATTTTGAATCAACATAAAAACAGAGTCTAATACTTCTGTAGGATGGGGTTAGAACACTTGCCTTTGGAAATTTTGACCCGAAATGACAAGATTAAAGCAAGAACCCTAAAAGCCCCAATTTTCTTTCTCTTCTTCTTCTTCTTCTTCTTCTTCTTCTTCTTTCTTTCTTTCTTTCTTTCCCTGATCACCCACGAGCTGCCTCCTCTGCTTCCTTAACAACGAAGGCAGAGAAAGCTTAAGCGGTGGAATTTGTCATTTGGTGCATTTTGCAGTTTAGTCCTTGTTTTTATCATATTCACGATTAGGTCCTTAGGGTTTACATATAGGTCCTCAGATTCTTTCTTTTTCTTTTTTTTTTTTGAACAGATCTCCCAAATCTTAAAAATAAGTTACCTCTGATTCATACTCTATTTCTTTTGTCAATTAAAATAGATGCTTACATTATCACCAAAAATTTATACGAACATTCGGAAATGAGGGGTGTTACAAATTCGCCCCCCCTCTTAGTGCTGACTCAATACTAATAGTATTTGCATTCCTAAATCTATTATGTTAAGGTTTATATTTGTAGCTGTTACGAACGAGTCGGCACTAAGAGGGGGGCGTGAATTAGTACAACAAAAAAATTACTTCGGTTTTAAAAAACTTCGTACGATAAAATCTAATTTCAGAAATGTGAGTTTAACTTGAAAGCATATGGAAGAGTGTAATGAGAAGGTAAAGCAAGTAAGGCAATTGCAAGGAAGATAAACAGCAAAATAAAAATGTAAACCATTTTGTAGTATTCAATCGTCGTGACCTACATCCACTCCACCGATTCTTCTTCCGTCGAGGCTACTAGCATCATGTAAGGACTCTAGCTTGGAGAGTCCTAATTGAGAGGGACATTCATATAAAACCTACCTAAGCCGACCCCTATTAAAGAGGTGAAGAGGCCGACTAGGGTTAGGAGGTTATTTTTTAGAGAAGAATAAGCAGTTGTAAAGGAATAGGAGTCTTGAGTAGGAGTCCTATTAGGAGTTGGTTAGAAGTAGGAGTCTTGAGTAGGAGTCCTATTAGGAGTTAGGGTTTAGAAGCCCTATAAATAGTCATGTATTCCTCCTCTTTTCATAAGCAATAGATGAATCTTTTCTACAGCTTTTGAGCAGCAACTTGGAGGGAGGAAACCCTATAGAGTTCCAAGGAAGCCGATCCCCTAAAGAGATCAACCCCAAGTTTAGAATCTGCAAGAGTTCTAACACTTGGTATCAGAGCAAAATTCTTGGCATCTCACTGCCCTTCCACAGCCATCCATCAACCCTCCACAACCGCCCAAAACAATTCCCACAATTGCTTAAAAGATCTTTGCCAAATTTCGCTATCATCTCCACCACCGCAGATCATCCTTTGATCTCCCAGTGAATTGCAATAGGTTCTGGTTTCCTCCTTACTGCTGCTGCAATTTAGTTATCCTTATTTGAAAATCCAAAAAAATTATTCCTATATTGCTGCATAAACTTTTCGTCACAAAGTTTTCATCTCTACGACGAAAGATACATTGTAGAATTCCAACCGTATAGCACCGTCTATTTGATCTTGCTATTGAGTTTTTTCTCTTCAAATCTCTACAAAATTTTTATGACATCTTTGACACTTCCTAACAGCAGATTTCCCTTTAGTTTTGTCAAAAATTCTCAATATAAACCATTTATCTTTTACGTCTAATCTGCTATACTTGAAAATCTGCATTGTAAAATTTCAGCCGTGTAGCACTGATTGTTTGATCTTGATACAATATTTTTTCTATCCGAATCTCTCTGAAATTTTTATGACAGATTTGACACTTCCTATAGCGGACTTTCCTTTGGTTTCGTCAAAAAATTCTTAATATAAATTACTGATCTTTTATGTCCAATCTGCTAAACTTGAAAATCTGTGCTGTAGAAAATTTCAGCCGCAATTATTTCCTTAACCCATCAATTTGCAATGTTTTTTGATTAAAATTTCTTATACACTTCATAGATTATCTTTGCTTCCATCTAATATTAATCTATTATGGAATTCATCTCTAAAAATGATTTTCTGTTGCTACAAATTTTTGTCGCAAACTGTTGAAATTTTTCGACGAGAATTTTGCTATCGCAACTTGCACCAATTTCGTTGTTATTATACTGCTGAAATTTTCTTGATTAAATTGAACATCCTTGCTGTCATATAAACTAAGATTTTGCTATCAATTCTCTCCTCAATTCTCTCAATTTTTTTGTGGAAATTACGTCGAGAAACCGTTGTTTCTTCGACAACAATTCTACTCTTACAAGACAGCACATACTTGCTGCAACTTTCACTGATTTCTATCAAACCTTTGCTACCATCTACACAGATCCAAAACTTTTATCCACATAACTAAAGCTTCACTAAACTACACTCTCAAATTGCACCTAAAATAGCCACAAAACAAGCCTAAACCGTAGCCTACATCCACCAATCCACCAACCCTTTCGACCATCACCTCTCTCAACCAATAAATGCCTTTAACCCAACAACAAAAGAGAGATCTTAACATCACAGATTTGATGGCATATACTATGGCATATGAGGAGGTAATCAATGCTAAATATGAAGCCGTCGAGGCATGAATGGGGGATAAGATTCAGACGCTCTTCACCGAACTTAGATTGGGCCAACCACTAAGCCCGAAGAAATCACATCAAGGAGAGAGCATTGCCCAATCGCACCAAGCCCAAAAATACGACTTCCAAGAGAGAGGAAGTTCTATGACTGACCTCAACTATCCATGCATGAGAGTGGACTTCCCTAGATGGGAAGAAGGAGACCCGATTGGTTGGATCTCGCGCGCAGAGCGATATTTTCGGTACCACAAAATCGCGGATGCATCTATGGTGAAAATTGCAGCTATACATATTGAAGGGGATGCTATACAGTGGTTTGACTGGTTTGAACATACTTATGGAGTCCTTTCATGGTGACAATTCAAAGAATGACTGCTGATCCGCTTCAGACCAACCGATTACGAGAATATTGACGGACAACCAACAAAGATCCGACAAACCTCCACCATTCAGGAGTACCAAACCAGGTTTAAAAGGTTATCTAACTAAACTCATGATTGGTCTCAAAACCAGCTATTGAGGACCTTCATTGAGGGCTTGAAGCTGAAGATCCAAGGAGAAGTTAAAGCGCGATAACCGTATACGCTTATGGCAGCCATCTCTTTCACACGACATCAAGAGGAGCAATTGAACCATGAAGCTTGGAGGACTAGGGTCACTCCTCAACCAGTAATATTGAAGCCCTCAGCCCCCCCTACTATCGACCAAGTCCCTACACCAAAGAGGTTAACAAGAGAAGAGCTTCGGGAGCGATATGCGAAGGGGTTATGTTGGCATTGCGACGAGCCGTGGAGCCGTGAGCGTCGCTGTAGTAAAGGGAGACTTCTTATGATTGAACTAGTAGAAGAAGAGGTCATTGAACATCTAGAAAAGAGCCTTGAACATGAAGAAGAAGATGTAGAAGAAGAGCCACAACCGACCAAAATTACGGTACATGCACTAGCCGGCTACTCAAACTCGCAAACGATGAAAGTTGGAGGCTTTCTCAAACAACAACCGATCATTGTTCTCATCGACATGGGCAGTACTAATAACTTCCTAAACAGTAAGGTTGCTGTCCAGATGGCCTTACCTATCGAGAATTACAGCAGGTTTGATGTTAAGGTCGCCGACGGATGGATTTTGAAGTATGATCGTAGGCACCCGTGAGTGAAACTGTTGCTTCAGGACCAAGAGATAATTACATATTTCTTCCTCCTCCCTCTTATTGATCATGAGGCTATGCTCAAAATTAAATGGTTGACGACATTAGGTGATATTTCTTGGAATTTTATGCAACTGAACATAAGGCATTTTCAATCAAAATCGAAAAGCAATATGGAAATCAATAAGATACACATTATTGCTTCTTAAACACATACATAAGATTAATCTTACTAGGTGTATAAGCTTCATGTTGTTATATTTTCATAATTCATGCAATTATCATGATCATTTTTTTAAAATAGCTAGAAAAAGAAGCATGATAAAAAATTTTACAATTTTTTATTTTTTATTTTTTATTTTTTAAGAAATTTAAAAATAACTTATGAAATGCATCACAGAATTTTGAAATAAATTAAAGAACTTTTGGTTACCTTGTTGTTGAAAGCCTTTAAGGTGTAGTTTGCCACCTCGCCTTTGTTTATTTGTTCTTCATCTTCGGATGAACTCGATTCATCCTAGAGTGCTTGTTTCTTCTTGCGTTCATAGCAAGTAGTTGCATTCCTTTGAAGTTTATTTTTATTTTTTTATTCTTGTTTTAAGAATTTTTTAAGCATTATTGTGAGAAGTTCAAGTTCATCATCACTTGAGCTTTCGCTCGAGTAGTCTTTATTTGTTCTAAGTGTCAAATCCTTCATATTCTTTGGAAGGTAGTTCTCAAGCTCTTCATGAGCCATGAAAGTCATCTCATAGGTCATTAGTGACCCGATAAGTTCTTCAAGGGGAAAGTTATTTAAATCCTTTGTCTCTTGAATGACCGTTACTTTAGGGTCCCAACTCTTTGGAAGGCATCTCAAGATTTTATTAATAAGTTCAAAGTTTGAAAAATATTTTTCAAGAGCTTTTAAACTATTGATGAAATCCGTAAAACGGGTGTACATGTCAACAATAGTTTTGCTTGGCTTCGTACGAAACAACTCAAAATCATGTATTAAAAGATTGACTTTAGAATCTTTTACCCTATTTGTGCCTTCGTGTATGATTTCGAGTATATGCCAAATGTCAAAAGCCGTTTTCTAAATAGAAACCCGATTGAATTCAGTTTTATCCAAAGCACAAAATAGAGCATTCATAGCTCTAGCATTTAAAGAAAAAGTTTTCTTCTCCAAATCATTCCATTCTTTTATTAGAGTAGAAAATTTTTTTAAATCATTTTCGATAATATTCCATAAATTCAAATCCATAGAAAGCAAGAAAACTCTCATCCGAGTTTTTCGATAAGTGTAGTATGTCCCATTGAACATGGGAGGACGAACGATAGAAAAGCCCTCTTGAAAGCCGAAAAGAGTTATTTCTCTTGGGTGTTAAACCAAGCGAGAAATAACATGGCTCTAATACCAATTGTTAGCAATGAGTCGACACTAAGAGGGGAGGTGAATTAGTGCGGCGAAAAAATTACTTCGGTTTTAAAAAACTTCGTACGATAAAAACTGATTTCGGAAATATGAGTTTAACTTGAAAGCATTCGGAAGAGTGTAATGAGAAAGTAAAGCAAGTAAGGCAGTTGCAAGAAAGATAAATAGCAAAACAGAAATGCAAACTGTTTTATAATAGTTCGGTCGTCATGACCAATATCCACTCCACCGATTCCTCTTCCGTCGTGACTATCGGCATCCACTAACGATCTTCTTTCAATCGTGCGAAGATCAACTACCTTTTTACAACTTCTCCTTTTCACAGGTTTAGGAGACAACCTTTACACCCCTCTTTTACAAGGTTTCCCTCACACACCTCCCATAGAACTCTCTCTAAGCTTTAGGAGGAGGGAACTCAACTTTCTAATAGGGTTTAGAATTTTAGCATCATAGAGTTTTATTCAATTTTCTTGCTACTCTATGCAAGAATAGCTGGGGTATTTATAGACCCTAAATGGTTTCAAAACTTAGAGCCTAAATTCTAATCCCTGAGATTTCGGGGTACGGGCAATACCACCGCCTGTAGCCTGACACTAGGCAGTACCACCACCTAGTCTGGCGGTACCACCAACCAGTCTGGTGGTACCACCACCCAGAAGACTGTGTCTGGGTAGTACCATTGCCCAGACTAGCGATACCACCGCTTGACAATCTCTCGAATAATGTGTCTGGGCGGTACCATCGCTGACACAGTCTCGAAGACTGTGGCATGACGGTTCCACTTGTTAGGTCACTGTTTGGACCTTTCACTTAGCACAATATAGCCCAAACTTAGGCCCAATTGGCCTCTAATTGAGTTGGCCTAAATACATTCTAAACCGACTCAATTGGACTCTAAACTAACTCGATCTAGACATAATCGATTACAAGCAAATCCTATGTTATCCGGCATGTCATTGGTTCTTCCAATGCTTCGTCCGATCTTTCGGCACATCATCCTTTCCTTCGGCGTATTGCCCTATCAGTATGTTATCTTCTCGCAACATCCGATTACCTTGGCGCAATTTCGATCTTCTTGGCTCAATGCCTGAATTCACCGACTAAAGCCTTCTGCCAACAAATCGATCAATCCTCTGGCTCGACGTCCAATCTTCTGACATGTTTGCTCTGGCCCAATGTCTGATTCCTCCTACTTTAATCGATTAGCCTTTTCTGATCGAAGCTAGTCCTACGTCACTTAAACGCACATTAGATGAGAAACACATCAATTAATTTCATTATCAAAATATGAGATTCAATAGTATCACAATGTTTCATATAGGCACATGCATTCTATTGTTCTGCGTGTACTTCAGATATGTACCAATTTTATTGTTCACATTGTCCTTTTGTACTATGGTATTTATGGGATAATGTGAACCTTTGCCAAAAATAGTAAAAGGAGTTATACTTGGAGCTCGTAATCCTTTGTTGGCCCTCTATGACTTCACTCAAACATGGGTTGATGGAGCTCTTAGACGTGAGAGACTTATATTTGGTGGTCATTCAAAAATGGATACACTATATATTATAATCCCAATTCACCTTCTGTGTTTCATATGATATCCAAAGCTTTGGCTATGTGTTTCTATGCGTACTTTGGATAAGATAAAATGAATGCAATGTCATATGTGACATTTGAGCTTCTGTTTCATATTTATTTTTTGATATGCTCCGAAATGTTTATACATCTTTGATATGCATTGAAATATTCCATATGCCATGGATATGCTCCAAAATGCTCCTTATGCCAATGAATTGCTTCAATTACCTTTCCTCATTTGTTGTGAACAAAACATGCTTCGAACGAAACAACATTGTAATTCTGTATTCGTTGAGTGGCTATCTATGAACTCTTGTATCCCTACCTTGTATTTTGATATCTTGTTTATTTGAAACTATCCTCTTTGCCATGGATATCTTAGTCGCTTGCTAAACTTTATATGCTCACTTCGTTGCTATATAAATTTTTCAGGATAGCTTGTCGCTCGTTAAAATATCTAAATTGGGCTGAGGCAATGGAAAACTAGAAGATTTTGGGCAAATCTTTCATAGTTGATAGGTTGTTGATGTATAAGTACATTTTGTGTGTAATAAAATATTAACGACAAATCTGGATTGATGTATCTTGTAAACATTTAAAAAGTACCTCTCATATCGATATTTTTAGAATGTCAAATTTAATTTATGTAACGATATAAACATGTGGTACATGTTAGTTTTGTGATTATATAAATTCCCACACTTGTTGATTTATGATGTGGTTATGGTTTAATTGAGTTGGCTTTGGATTTTATAAATCACTGTATTGGATTCTCTTGTATCATTTGAGGGGTGCGGCATAGTGGCCTAGCACGTCCGTAGTCAATGAGTCGAGTGAATTATTATGGAGATAAATAACTCACTAAGCCAAAAGGAGTTTTGATAAGTATGACTCACGACTAGCTCGATATTGGGTATAGAGGATCACACACATATGGTAGGCATTACGACGAGTAGAGATTCGGATATGAGATATCCGTTAGAGCCCATATCTTATTGGATATTCAATAAGACCCTAAATTATTGGATCCTATCGGTGAGATCCAATAAGAGCCAACGAGAGATTATTGGATAGAAATCCACTAATCTAAGTGGCTTGGATAGTTGGATAGAGATCCAATACCTAATAGGGTAGGATCAATTAGGGTTCAGTTGATAGGGGGACTCTATAAATAGGAGAGAACTAAACACCCATGAGCTAGAGATTTCTTGGTTGCCACCTCCTATTCTCCTCTCCCCTTCTCCTCCTTAGAAAGTAAGTGTGGAGTTTTGGGTAGCAATTTAAGGAGAGTCTTCATAACCCTACTGTGTAGATCACCACTAGAAAGGAGCTCGCTTGACATTCGTCATCCTCTCATTCAAATCTATAGGGATTTAGGGATATATGATCTCCATAGGTAAAACATAATCTTTCATATATGCAGTTTTCGGTGTTATAGAATTTGCACACCAATCTTCGCATGGCAATGAACCTTTCTGGGAAATCTAGGAATTTTGTTTTCTATTCTTCCGCTGCGCATGTGATGTCGCCCCTAGATTTCACTACAGTGGTATCGGAGTCAGGTTGTTCATGTGAAAGATTAGTTTTGAACTGCGTGTATTATGTTTTAACAATGCTTATGACATTAAAATTGTTGACGAAAAAGAGAGAAAGGGCAGCAACTATTGTTGCCCTTGCTGCCCTCGCAGATGGCAGCACTACCATCTACATGCAAGCATTTGCTGTTGGCGGCCTGCTTGCAGTAGGCTTGCCACCGCCGGCCTACCTGTGGTAGCAAGCCGGTAGCCTACCTGTGGCAGTAAGTTGGCGACCTACTTGTAGCAGGCTTATCACCCGCGATCGATAGCATGTGGAGGCCGGTAGCCGGCAAGCGTTGCCTTCGGGCAAAGTGCCCGCTATAACCGCGCCCGTGGGCGTAACCTATGGGCACAATGCTCGTAACGACGCTCGTCCGTAGGGGCGATGCCGCCCAAGGGCAACCTGTCTGGTGCGAGCCACTTGTAGGGGGCGACGCTTGCCCACGAGCATGGGGGAACCCACTCGCTAGAGTACCGCTCGCCCACTAGCAAAGGGGGCGCCCCTCCACTGTGGTAGCGTCGCCCGCAAGCATGCCACCCGCGGACAAGGGCGCGCTCGCTTGTAGTGGTCGCCGTCGGCGAGGTGGCTACTACCACACTGCAACGTAGTAAGAGAGGCAAGGAGTTTTGGTTTTCTAGAAAAAGGATAATGAGTAGAGGTTCGAATATAAGATATCCACCAGAACCCCTATTTCTATCATCTCGAGGACCAAAAGTTCTTTATAGCCAAGAAAGCAGTATTCCTTGAGAAAGAACACATTCTTGGCGGAGATAGTGGGAGCATGATAGAGTTGAGCAAGGTTGGAGAATCAAGCTCAAGCACCACTCTACAGCCCGAGTCTGTTCAGGTACCTAACACACAAGTTTCAACTTTATGTAGGTCTGGCAGAGTATCCCATCCGCCTGAGAGATATGTGGGACATATTAGAGGAGAGAATGTTAAGAATATTGATCCTCAGACCTATGAGGAAGCTATTATGAGTATAAACTCCAGGAAGTGGCAAGAAGCCATGAATTCTTAGATGGATTCTACGTACTCTAACAAGGTTTGGAACCTAGTTTATGCACCCAAAGGTATTGTATCCATTGGTTGCAAGTGGATCTTTAAGAAAAAGATTGGAGTAGATGGAAATGTAGAGACCTATAGAGCAAGGTTAGTGGCTAAAGGGTATCGTCAAAGGCAAGTTATTGACTATGATGAAACCTTCTCACCCGTAGCAATGCTAAAATCCATCCAAATTATATTGGCTATTGCAGCACACTATGATTATGAGATCTGGCAGATGGATGTGAAAACTGCATTCCTCAATGGGAACCTCGAGGAGGAGGTGTATATGATATAACCTGAGGGATTTGTATCCAAGAACTACTTAGATAAGGTGTACATGTTGCTTAGATCCACTTATGGACTAAAGCAAACTTCCCGAAGTTAGAACATAAGATTTGATAAGGCAATCAGATCTTATGACTTATTTAAAAACGAAAATGAGCCTTGTGTGTACAGGAAGGTAAGTGGGAGCACTATCACCTTTTTGATGTTATATGTGGATGACATCCTGATCATTGGGAATGACGTAGGAATGCTATCCACAGTAAATGCTTAGTTATCTAGACACTTCTACATGAAGTATTTAGGTGAAGCATCCTATATCTTGGGGATTCGGATCTATAGAGATAGATCCAAGAGGATGCTTGGCTTGTCCCAGTCCAGGTACATAGAAACCATTGTCAAAAGGTTTGGCATGGAAAATTCCAAGAGAAGTCTCATATCGATGAGACATAGGATATCGCTTTCTAGGAGTATATCCCCAAAGACTCCAGAAGAAAGGGCAAACATGGATATGATACCTTATGCCTCAGCAATAGGGTCTATCATGTATACCATGCTATAAACTAGGCCTAATATAGCGCATGCTCTGAGTGTCACGAGCAAATATCAAACGGAACTAGGCTTGGAGCACTGAAAAGCAGTAAAATATATCTTTAAGTACTTGAGAAGGACTAAGGATCTTTTACTAGTATATAGATGTAGTAGCCTTAGGGTTGAAGGCTATACGAACTCAAGTTTTCAGTCTGATGTCGATGATAGCGAGTCGAATTCGGGGTATGTGTACACCTTGAATGGAGGAGCAGTGTGCTGGAAGAGTTCTAAGCAAGATACTACTGTTGACTCGACAACAGAGGTGGAGTACATTACTACAGCAAAGGCAGCAAAGGAGGGAGTTTAAATGAAGAAGTTCATCACAGATCTAGGAGTCGGGCTAAGTAGCGAGAAGCTGATTCCTTATATTGCGATAACTATGGGGTGATTACTCAAATAAGGGAACTTGGGTCTCATCAGAAGTGTTATGAGGAGGTTCCGACTTATTAGAGAGATCATGACCTGAGGAGATATAGTAGTGGAAAAAGTTCCATCCGAAGATAACATTATAGATCTACTGACAAAGTTGTTGTCTTAGATTGTCTTTGACATTCACAAGAGTCTGATGTGGATCAGACAGATAGGTGATTAGCTTTAGGTCAAGTGGGAGATTGCTAGTCATTGGTTTCCAACAAGCCAATCACGTGAGTGATGACACGTGTGACTTGACATGGAATCTTTTTACTTATTATATTTTGACATTTATCACTTTATATTAACTATTGCATATATGCATGTATATATTGTGATGTCCTTGGATCTGTGCAATAGGAATCGAATCGTGATGAGATCACTATAATAAGATCAATTCACCTTTAAACACAAATCGTAAATAATCTCGGTCATAGGTTACTCGAGAGAGACATCATGATAATCGGACAGACTGGTGTGCTGTATACCCGTCCATATGATGGATGCAGCTGGTCTTATAGCTACTCGTGTGGGGACACTAGGGATATAGTATTGGTGCTCATTAGAGAATGAGTTCACTGATTGATCCACTTACGGAATGTTGGATGGTTAATGACGCCTTATTGTCAGACAGCGATTCCGTAGTCCTAGTGATGTATTTGGTCCTTAGACTTGAGACACCAGAGATATCCTGTATGAGTGCTCCACTCTTTGATACCAGACTTATAGGTTTGGATGTCCCAGATCTAGTATAGTTGGTTATTGGGAGTGGTAGTCGACCTTACGAGGGCTATTGAGTGTCGATAGATGATCATCCACTCTCGGCATCATGAGAGGAATATCCCATATGTTCTTGCTTAGACAAATCCCTAGCCTGGGTCATTCGGATTGAGAGAGAAAGAGTTATCTTATTAGAGTGAGACTCAAGAAGAAACCATATGGGTCTGATAGCACCATGCCCAATATACGATCTCTAGGATATTAGATGGATGATGGACTATAGGTATACGGTAACTAAGGATTGATAGGTTCAATAGATTAGATTCCCCTGCATCGTCTGGGGACTACGACATAGTGGCCTAGTACGTCAGTAGTCGATAAATCGAGTGAATTATTATAGAGATAATAATTCACTATGTAAGAAGGAGTTCTGACAGGTATGATGCATGGCCAGCTCGATATTGGGCCTAGAGGGTCACACACATATAGTAGGCATTGCGATGAGTAGAGGTTCGGATATGAGATACTTACCGAAGCCCCTATCTTATTGGATATCCAATAAGCCCCTGAATTATTGGATCCCATGGACGAGATCCAATAAGACCATAAGAGATTATTGGATAGAGATCCGCTAATCTAAAAGGCTTGAAAATTTGGATACAAATCCAACACCAACTAGGGGAGGATCCATTAGGGTTTGACAAGGGACCTCTATAAATAGGAGGGATTCAGTGGTACATAAGCTAGAGTCATTGCTTGCCTCTCCTAATCTCCTCCCCCTCTCCACTTCAGAGCAAGCCTGGAGTTTTGAGGAGCGTCGTCGCAGCCCTACTATGTGGATTTTAGAACCCTTGCATATTCTAAACTTAGGGTTGATCTCTTTAGGGGATCGGCCTCATTGGAACTCTATAGGGGTTCCTCCCTCCAAGTTGCTGCTCAAAGGTTGTAGAAAAGATTCATCTATTGCTTATGAAAAGTGGAGGAATACATGACTATTTATAGGGCTTCTAAACCCTAACTCCTAATAGGACTCCTACTCAAGACTCCTGTTAGGATCAAGAGCACTAAGAGGGGGGGGGGTGAATTAGTGCAGCGGAAATTTTTCAGCGATTAAAACGAAAGCTGCATTCGTTCGATAAAAACGATTTCGATGTGAAAGCTGATTCTAAGATTACTTTAACTTGAGATTAAGCGAGAAGACATTAGAGTAGATCTACGAAGGCAGTTTGCAGTTTATGATGGAAAGCAGAATACAAGCGCAAACTGAAATGCGACGTTCGTACGATAAAAGCTGATTTACGTCTAAACGCAGAATTGGAAAGTTCTGAACTTAGAACCTTGTTCGTAAGATCGCAGAAGGCAGTACACAGTTATGATTGAAATCAAAACGTAAACGTAAACTGAAATATGATGATCGTACAGAAAAATGATTTACGTCTAAACGCAGATTCGGAAAGTTCTGAACTTAGAAACTTGTTCGTAAAATCGTAGAAGGCAGTAAGCTATTGAGAAGTTTGCAATGAAGGTAAAATGCTCAAAGGAAATGCAAACCAAGATTTAGAGTGGTTCGGTCAATCTGGACCTACTCCACTTTTGGCTTCCTCCACCGATAAGG
Organism: Musa acuminata AAA Group; assembly: GCF_036884655.1. Taxonomy (NCBI): domain Eukaryota; kingdom Viridiplantae; phylum Streptophyta; class Magnoliopsida; order Zingiberales; family Musaceae; genus Musa; species Musa acuminata. The sequence continues at coordinate 15,015,554 of NC_088329.1, read as the reverse complement.
TCACCGATGTCAACTAGAGGCCTTCCTTCAATAGGCGAAGGCCAACCACCCTTTTACAGATTCACTCCTTTTGACGGGCTTAGGAGACAACCCTTACAGAAGTTTTCTCTCCTCTCTTTACAACTGAACCTTTGAAGAACAGAAGGAGGAGAACTTTTGGCTTTTACAACAGTTTTGAGCTATAAGAATCACAGAAAGATATCAAGATTTCGAGTGTAAGTTGCTTCCTTTTAGTGCTGAATGGGTGGGGTATTTATAGGCCCCAACCCAGTTCAAATTTGGAGCTCAAAACTGTCAATTCCCGGAATTCCGGGATCAAGCGGTTGCACCTCCTGACTAGGGCGGTTGCACCGCCTAGTAGAGCTCGAAGACTGAGCCTCTGGGCGGTGCCACCTCTGTCAGGGGCGGTTGCACCTCTCTGCCAGAGCTCGAAGACCGAGCTCAGGCGGTTGCACCTCCTGACTGGGGCGGTTGCACCGCCTGGCAGAGCTCGAAACTTGAGCTCAGGCGGTGCCACCTCTTGTCAGGAGAGGTTGCACCGCCCAGTCTCGCTCGGAGACTGAGCCCAGGCGGTTGCACCTCCTGGCTGGGGCGGTTGCACCACCCAGTCTCCCTGGGAGACTTAGCCCAGGCGGTGCTACCTCCTGGCTTGGGCGGTTGCACCTCCCACAGCAACGAGGGTCCGAATGGGTTGATCCATTCGGTCCAATTTGGGTTTTTCAGGGGCCCAATTGCCCCAAGATTAAGCTAATGGGATCACCTCCCATTTTCAACTTAATCATTAGTGCTAACTACGATAAATCCTAAGACAATTTCTGCAGCTTGCTCCAGTGCATCAATCGCTTCTTCCGGCGAGTTTCCGGTGAACTTCCGTCGATCATCTGATGAACCCTCGGTGATGCTCCTGCGGACTTCCGGCAAACTCCTAGACTTGCGACGATCCACTTGGTGAGTTCCGACGAGCTTCTTTGGCAAGCTTCTGGACTTCTCGGATTTGTTCCCGCAGAACCTCCGACGATTGTCCGAACTTCCGTCGAGCTCTCGAACTCCCAACGTGATCATTGTCATGACTCCAGCGTAACTCCTATTGCATGTCTTACTTTCATCGTAGTTAATCCTGCACACTTATCTTAACACATAGATGAGACAACAAATGACAATTGACTTCATCATCAAAATCCGAGATTCAACAACTCCTACTTCTAACCAACTCCTAATAGGACTCCTACTCAAGACTCCTATTCCTTTACAACTCCTTATTATTCTCTAAGAAACAACCTCCTCACCCTAGCCGGGCTCTTCACCTCTTTAATAGGGGTCGGCTTATTTAGGTTTTACATGAATGTCCCTCTTAATTAGGACTCTCCAAGCTAGAGTCCTAACAGACCCGCCCTCTTCAAATTAGCCTTGTCCTAGAGGCTGATGATTCATGAATTCTGGGAATTTGATCTTCAAGTCGTCATAGTTCTCACAAGTGGCATCTTCTATTGATAGGTTTGCCCACTGTATTAGCACTTCATTAGTGGGTCATCGTCGTCGAGTCACGATCCTTCGATCAATAATGGCACTTGGTTGTGTTTGGAGTTCTCCTTGGGTGGTCTTATTTGGTGGGTGGCTTTGGGCAGTCTCCAAGCACCTATTTATAACTTTTCAATTTAATGCCCTGCATATGGAATAACTTTGTACAAATTTTGCTTGTGAAGATGCAAGTAGAATTTGTCACAAGCATAATGCATCCCTTATAGTGTAATTCTTTAGAGTCTCAATTGTAATGAGCCACGGAGCTTGGTGCTTCCTCCAATTTTTTTATAATCTTACTAGTCTCTGAATCTTCCTGTCATTCCATCTTAATATCCTCAAGGAAGTCACTGGTCGGATGTGAAATGACCGAAACTTTAGCTTGCTCGGGTAATTGCGAAAGCGCATCTGCAAGAACATTCTCTTTCCTCTTTTTGTAAGTTATTTCATAGTCAAATCTAAGAAGTTTTGTTACCCATTTTTGCTGCTCAGGGGATGATATCTTTCGCTCCAAAAAGTACTTGAGGCTTTTGAGGTCGGTTTTAATTTGAAATCGTCGACCAATCAAGTAGGGTCTCCACCTCGTTGCTGCGCGCACAATGGCGAGAATCTCCTTATCATATGTTAAATTATTTTGATAAGAATGAGATAATACCTTGCTAGTGTATATGAGTGGTCGACCATCTTGTATGAGAATGGCTCCAATTCCGACTCCAGATATGTCGGCCTCAATAATGAAGGGTCGGTTTAAATCTGGTAGTGTTAGCACTGGCGTCATCATCATGGCTGCCTTAAGTTTGTCGAAGGCAGCGGAGGCTCTATCCAACCATTGGAAGACATCTTTCCATAGTTTTTCACGTACTTGTGGTAGTAGCCTATTAAACCCAGAAAGCTATGTAGCAATTTTATGTTTCTCGGGGTCGGCCAGTTTTGCATTGGTCCAATTTTGAAGGGGTCCACTGCCACACCTTCCTCTAATATGATATGCCCAAGATATTCCACCTTCTGTCGAAGAAAGCAAAAATTCATAGTGGTTGTTGTATTTTCAAAAGGTGGTTTTTGGTATGTCTTCTTCGCACAGTCGTATTTGATGATACCCGGATCAAAGGTCCAGCTTTGTGAAGATTTATGCTCCCTTTCATCTAGCAATTCATTTGCTATTGGAATAAGGTATTTGTCCATAATGGTTATGCCATTAAGAGCTCGGTAATCAATGCATATTCGCCATGTTCCGTCCTTCTTGCGTACAGGTAGCACCGGTGAAGAGTAGAGGTTGCAACTTGGCCGAATAACTTTTGTTTCGAGCATCTCTTTTGCAATCCTTTCTATTTCATCCTTCTGGAGATGTAAATACTGATATGGTCGAGTATTTGCTAGAGGTTTGCCTAAAAGATTCGTTATATAATGATCATATCGACGGGTAAGAGATAAGTTGTGCGGTTCGTCAACTATATCTGAAAATTCAGCAAGCAAAGGAAGTAGGTTTGGATCTTCAAATTCTATTGACTCTCCCTTAGTTTGCTGCTCAAGTTGTACCAAAAAGCCGCTGCATACTTTATGCAAAACCTTCTTCATTTGTTGTGTGCAAATCGTCGTTACGTCGCCCCCACGTTTCCCATTTAGTATTACCTGTTTCTCCTTACTGTAAAATTTCATAATTAGTTGCATAAAATTCCAAGAAATATCACCTAATGTCATCAACCATTTAATTTTAAGCATGGCCTCATGATTATCAAGAGGGAGAAGGAAGAAATATGTAATTAACTCTTGGTAAGGCCTTGTGATCAGCAATAGTTTCACTTGCGGGCGCCTATGATCATACTTCAAAATCCATCCATCGGCGACCTTAACATCAAATCTGCTACAATTCTTGATAGGTAAGGCCATCTGGACAGCAATCTTACTGTTTAGAAAGTTATTAGTACTGTCTGTGTCGATGAGAATAGTGATCGGTTGTTATTTGAGAAGGCCTCCAACTTTCATCGTTTGCGGGTTTAAGTAGCCGGCTAGTGCATGTACCATAACTTCGGTCGGTTGTGGCTCTTCTTCTGCATCTTCTACTTCATGTTCAAGGCTCTCTTCTAGATGTTTAATGGCCTCTTCTTCTATTGGTTCAATCATAAGAAGTCTCCCTTTACTACAGCGATGCTCACGGCTCCACGGCTCGTCGCAATACCAACATAACCCCTTTGTATATCGCTCCCGAAGCTCTTCTCTTGTTAACCTCTTTGGTGTAGGGACTCGGTCGATAGTAGGGGCGGCTGAGGGCTTCAATATTGCTGGTTGAGGAGTGACCGTAGTCCTCCGAGCTTCATTGTTCAATTGCTCCTCTTGATGTCGTGTGAAAGATATGGCTGCATAAGCGTGTATGGTTGTCGCGCTTTAACTTCTCCTCGGATCTCTGGCTTCAAGCCCTCAATGAAGGTTCTCAATAGCTATTTTTGAGACCAATCATGAGTTTGATTAGATAACCTTTCAAACCTGGTTTGGTACTCCGGAATGGTGGAGGTTTGTCGGATCTTTGCTAGTTGTCCATCGATATTCACGTAATTGGTTGGTCTGAATCGTATCAACAGTCCTTCTTTCAATTGTCGCTATGAAAGGACTCCATAAGTATGTTCAAACCAGTCAAACCACTGTATAGCATCCCCTTCAAGATGTATAGCTGCAATTTTCACCAAAGATACATCTGCGATTTTGTGGTACCGAAAATATCGCTCCGCGCACGAGATCCAACCAATTGGGTCTCCTTCTTCCCATATAGGGAATTTCACTCTCATGCATGGATAGTTGGGGTTGGTCATAGAGCTTCCCCTCTCTTGGAAGCCATATCTTCGGGCTTGGTGTGATTGGGCAAAGCTCTCTCCTTGATGTGATTTCTTCGGGCTTAGTGGTCGGCCCAATCTGAGTTCAGTAAAGAGCGTCCGAATCTTATCCTCCATTCGCGCTTCGAAGGCTTCGAATATAGCATTGATTACCTCCTCAGATACCATAGTATATGCCACCAAATCTATGATGTTAAGATCTCTCTTTTGTTGTCGGGTTAAAGGCATGTATTGGTTGAGAGAGGTGATGGTCGAAAGGGTTGGGGGCTTGGTGGATGTAGACTACGGTTTAGGCTTGTTTTGTGACTATTTTGGGTGCAGTTTGAGGGTATGGTTTGGTGGAGTTTTAGGGCTGTAGATGAAAGTTTTGGATCTATGGTAGATGGTAGCAAAGGTTTGATAGAAATCAGTGGAAGTTGCAGCAAGTATGTGCTGTCTTGTAAGAGTATAATTGTTGTCGAAGAAACAATGGTTTCTCGACGTAATTTCCACCAAAAACATGAGAGAATTGAGGAGGGAATTGATAGCAAAATTATAGTTTATATGACTGCAAGGATATCTAATTTAATCAAGAAAATTTCGGCAGTATACTAGCTAGGAAATTGGTGCAAGTTACGATTGCAGAATTCTCGTCGAAAAATTTCAGTGGGTTACGATGAAAATTTACAGCAACACAAAATCGTTTTTAGAGATGAATTTCTTAATAGATCAATCTTAGATTGAAGCCAAGATGATCTATGAAGCGTATAGGAAATTTCATTCAAAAAAGATTGCAAATAGATGGGTTAAGGCAACAATATGCGGCTGAAATTTTCTACAGCACAGATTTTTAAGTATAGCAGATTGGACGTAAAAGATCATTAGTTTATATTGAGAATTTTTTGTTGAAACCAAAGGGAAATCCACTTATAGGAAATGTCAAAGCTATCATAAAAATTTCATAGAGATTTGGATGGAAACAATATAGTATCAAGATCAAACAGACAGTGCTATGCGGCTGAAATTTTACACTACAGATTTTCAAATATAGCAGATTAGACGTAAAATATCAATGGTTTATATTGAGAATTTTTTGACAAAACTAAAGGAAATCTGCTGTTTGGAAATGTCAAAGATGTCATAAAAATTTCATAGAAATTTGGATAGAAAAAACACAGTAGCAAGATCAAACAAACGGTGCTATACGGTTGGAATTCTGCAATGTATCTTTCGTCGTAGAGATGAAAACTTTATGACGAAAAGTTTATGCAGCAACATAGGAATATTTTTTTTGAGATTTTCAAATAAGGATAACTAAATTGCAGCAGTAGTAAGGTAGAAAACCAGAACCTATTGCAATTCACAGGGAGATCAAAGGATGATCCGTGGTGGTGGAGATGACGGCAGAATTTGGCGACGATCTTTCAAGCAATTGTGGGAATTGCTTTGGGCGATTGTGAAGGGTTGATAGATGGCTGGGGAAGGGCAGCGAGATGCCAAGAACGCTGCTCTGATATCAGGTGTTAGAACCCTTGCAGATTCTAAACTTGGGGTTGATCTCTTTAGGGGATCGGCCTCCTTGGAACTCTATAGGGGTTCCTCCCTCCTAGTTGCTGCTCAAAGGCTGCAGAAAAGATTCATCTATTGCTTGAAAAGAGGTGAAATACATGACTATTTATAGGGCTTCCAAACTCTAACTCATAATAGAACTCCTACTCAAGACTCCTACTTCTAACCAACTCCTAATAGGACTCCTACTCAAAACTCCTATTCCTTTACAACTCCTTATTCTTCTCTAAGAAACAACCTCCTAACCCTAGCCGGCCTCTTCACCTCTTTAATAGGGGTCGGCTTAGGTAGATTTTACATGAATGTGTTAGAACCCTTGCAGATTCTAAACTTGGGGTTGATCTCTTTTGGGGATCGGCCTCCTTGGAACTCTATAGGGGTTCCTCCCTCCAAGTTGCTGCTCAAAGGCTGCAGAAAAGATTCATCTATTGCTTATAAAAAGATGTGAAATACATGACTATTTATAGGGCTTCTAAACCCTAACTTATAAGAGGACTCTTACTTAAGACTCTAACTTCTAAATAACTCCTAATAGGGCTCCTACTCAAGATTCGTACTTCTAACCAACTCCTAATAGGACTCCTACTTAAGACTCCTATTCCTTTACAACTCTTTATTCTTCTCTAAGAAATAACCTCCTAACCCTAGCCGGCCACTTCACCTCTTTAATAGGGGTCGACTTAGGTAGGTTTTACATGAATGTCCCTCTCAATTAGGACTCTCCTAGCTAGAGTCCTAACAAACCCGCCCTCTTCAAATCAGCCTTGTCCTCGAGGCTAACGATTCATGAATTTTGGGAATTTGATCTTCAAGTCATCTTAGTTCACCTAAGTGGCATCTTCTGTTAGTAGGTTTGCCATCTGTATTAGTAATTCAGTAGTGGATCGTCGTTGTCGAGTCATGATCCGTCGATCAATAATGGCACTTGGCTGAGTCTGAAGTTCTCGTTGGGTAGTCATATTTGGTGGGTGGCATTGAGCTGTCTCCAAGCACGTATTTACAACTTCCGTCTGGCAGTCGGTTTGTGGGTGATATGTAATACTCCTTTTCAATTTAGTACCCTGCATATGGAATAACTTTGTCCAAAATCTGCTTATGAAGATACAAGTAGAATTTATCATAAGCATAATGCGTCCCTTATAGTGTAATTCTTTTGAGTCCCAATTGTAATGAGCCATGGGGCTTGGTGCTTCCTCCAAATTTTTTATAATCTTACTAGTCTCTGAATCTTCCTGCCATTCCATCATAATATCCTTAAGAAAGTTGCTGGTCGGAAGTGAAATGGCCGAAACTTCAGCTTGCTCGGGTAGCTGCGAAAGCACATCTGCAAGAACATTCTCTTTCCCCTTTTTGTAAGTTATTTCATAATCAAATCTAAGAAGTTTTGTTACCCATTTTTGCTTCTCAGGGGATGATAACTTTCGCTCCAAAAAGTACTTAAGGCTTTTATGGTCGGTTTTAATTTGAAATCGTCGATCAATCAAGTAGGGTCTCCACCTAGTTCCTGTGCGCACAATGGCGAGCATCTCCTTATCATATGTTGACTTATTTTGATGGGAGGGAGATAATGCCTTGCTAGTGTATACGAGTGGTCGACCATCTTGCATGAGAATGACTCCAATTCTGACTCCAGATGCGTCGGCCTCAATAACGAATGGTTGGTTGAAATCTGGTAGTGTTAGCACCGGCGTCGTCGTCATGGCTACGTTAAGTTTGTCGAAGGCAGCGGAGGCTCTGTCCAACTATTGGAAGGCATCTTTTTCCAGTAAGGAAGTAAGTGGTGCACTGATCTTTCCATAGTTTTTCATGAACTTACGGTAGTAGCCTGTTAAACCCAGAAAGCCATGTAGCAATTTTATGTTTCTCGGGGTCGGCCAGTTTTGCATTACTCCAATTTTGAAGGGATCCACTGTCAAACCTTCCTCTGATATGATATGCCCAAGATATTCCACCTTCTGTTGAAGAAAGCAAAAATTCGTAGTGGTTGTTGTGTGTTCAAAAGGTTGTTTTCGGTATATCTTCTTCGCACACTCGTATTTGATGATACCCGGATCAAAGGTCTAGCTTTGTGAAGATTTGTACTCCCTTTCGTCTAGCAATTCATTTACTACTGGAATAGGGTATTTATCCTTGACGGTTATGCCATTAAGAGCTCGGTAATCAATGCATATTCGCCATGTTCCGTCCTTCTTGCGTACAAGTAGCACCGGTGAAGAGTAGAGGTTGCAACTTGGCCGAATAACTCCTGTTTCAAGCATCTCTTTTACAATCCTTTCTATTTCATCCTTCTAGAGATGTGGATACTGATATGACTGAGTATTTGCTGGAGATTTTATTGGAAAAATCATTATACAATGATCATGCCAATGAGTAAAAGGTAGGTTGTGCGGCTCATCAAATATATCTGGAAATTCAGCAAGCAAAGAAAATAGGTTTGGATCTTCAAATTCTATTGGCTATCCTTTAATTTCCTGCTCAAGTTGTACCAAAAAGCCCCGGCATGCTCTATGCAAAACCTTCTCCATTTGTTGTGTGCCAATCATCGTTACGTCGCCCTCACGTTTCCCGTGCAGTATCACCTATTTCTCCTTACTGTAAAATTTTATAATTAGTTACATAAAATTCCAAGAAATATCACCTAATTTCATCAACCATTTAATTCTGAGTAAGGCCTCATGATCATCAAGAGGGAGGAGGAAGAAATCTGCAATTATCTCTTGGTCCTGCAGCAACAGTTTCACCTGCGGGCACCTATGATCACACTTCAAAATCCGTCCGTTGGCGAACTTAGCGACAAACTTGCTGCAATTCTCAATAGGTAAGTTCATATGGACAGCAACCTTACTGTTTAGGAAGTTATTAGTGTTGCCCGTGTCAATGAGAACAGTGATCAGTTGTTGTTTGAGAAGGCCTCCAACTTTCATCGTTTGCTGGTTTGAGTAGCCAGCTAGTGTATGTACCGTAACTTCGGTCGGTTGTGGCTCTTCTTCCGCATCTTCTTCTTCATATTCAAGGCTCTCTTCTGGATGTTCAATGACCTCTTCTTCTATCGGTTCAACCATAAGAAGTCCCCCTTTACTACAGCGACGCTCACGGCTCCATGACTCATCATAATGCCAACATAACCCCTTCGCATATCGCTCCTGAAGCTCTTCTCTTGTTCACCTCTTTGGTGTAGGGACTTAGTTGACAGTAGGGGGGGCTGAGAGCTTCAATATTACTAGTTGAGGAGCGACCCTAGTCCTCCGAGCTTCATGGTTCAATTGCTCCTCTTGATGTCGTGCGAAAGAGATGGCTGCCATAAGCGTATACAGTTGTCGCGCTTTAACTTCTCCTCGGATCTCCGGCTTCAAGCCCTCAATAAAGGTCCTCAATAGCTATTTTTGAGACCAATCATGAGTTTGATTAGATAACCTTTCAAACCTGGTTTGGTACTCCTGAATGGTAGAGGTTTGTCGGATCTTTGCTAGTTGTTCGTCAATATTCTCGTAATCGGTTGGTCTGAAGCGGATCAGCAGTCCTTCTTTGAATTATTGCCATGAAAGGACTCCATAAGTATGTTCAAACCAGTCAAACCAATGTATAGCATCCTCTTCAAGATGTATAGCTGCAATTTTCACCATAGATGCATCCGCGGTTTTATGGAACCGAAAATATCGTTCCGCACGCGAGATCCAACCAATTGGGTCTCCTTCTTCCCATCTAGGGAAGTCCACTCTCATGCATGGATAGTTGGGGTTGGTCATAGAGCTTCCCCTCTCTTGGAAGTCATATCTTCGGGCTTGGTGCGATTGGGCAAAGCTCTGTCCTTGATGTGATTTCTTCGGGCTTAGTAGTCGGCCCAATCTGAGTTCGGTAAAGAGCGTCCGAATCTTATCCTCCATTCGCACCTCGAAGACTTCAAATTTAGCATTGATTACTTCCTCAGATGCCATAGTATATGCAGCCAAATCTGTGATGTTAAGATCTCTCTTTTGTTGTCGGGTTAAAGGCATGTATTGATTGAGAGAGGTGATGGTCAAAAGAGTTGGTGGATTGGTGGATGTAGGCTACGATTTAGGATTGTTTTGTAGCTATTTTGGGTGCAGTTTGAGGGTGTGGTTTGGTGAAGTTTTAGTGCTGTGGATGAATGTTTTGGATCTGTGGTAGATGGTAGCAAAGGTTTGATAGAAATCAGTGGAAGTTGCAGCAAGTATGTGCTGTCTTGTAAGAGTAGAATTATCGTCGAAGAAATAATGGTTTCTCGACGTCATTTCCACCAAAAACTTGAGAGAATTGAGGAGGGAATTGATTGAAAAATTACAGTTTATATGAAAGCAATGATATCTAATTTAATCAGGAAAATTTCAGCAGTATAACAGCAAGGAAATTGGTGCAAGTTGCGATTGCAGAATTCTCATCGAAAAATTTCAACGGGTTACGACGAAAATTTTAAGCAACATAAAATCGTTTTTAGAGACGATTTTTTTATAGATCAATCTTAGATGGAAGCCAAGATGATCTATGAAGTTTATAAAAAATTTCATTCAAAAATGATTACAAATAGATGGGTTAAGACAACAATATGCGGCTGAAATTTTTTACAGCACAGATTTTTAGGTATAGAAGATTGGACGTAAAAGATCAGTGGTTTATATTGAGAATATTTTGATGAAAACAAAGGGAAATATACTGTTAGGAAGTGTCAAAGCTATCATAAAAATTTTGTAAAGATTTGGATAGAAACAACGTAGTATCAAGATCAAACAAACAGTGCTATGCGGCTGAAATTTTACAGGGCAGATTTTCAAGCATAGCATATTAGACATAAAATATCAATGGTTTATATTGATAATTTTTTGATAAAACTAAAGGAAATCTGTTGTTAGGAAATGTCAAAGATGTCATAAAAATTTTGTGGAGATTTGGATAGAAAAAATATAATAGTAAGATCAAACATACGGTGTTATACGGTTGGAATTCTGCAATGTATCTTTCGTCGTAGAGATGAAAACTTTATGACGAAAAGTTTATACAGCAATATAGGAATAATTTTTTTGAGATTTTCAAATAAGGATAACTAAATTACAACAGCAGTAAGGTAGAAAACCAGAATCTGTTGCAATTCACGGGGAGATCAAAGGATGATCCGTGGTGGTGGAGATGACGACGGATTTTGGCAACGATCTCTTAAGCAATTGTGGGTATTTCTTTGGGCGGTTGTGGAGGGTTGATGGATGGCTGTGGAAGGGCAGCGAGACGCCAAGAATGCTGCTCTGATACCAGGTGTTAGAACCCTTGAAGATTCTAAACTTGGGGTTGATCTCTTTAGGGGATCGGCCTCCTTAGAACTCAATAGGGGTTCCACCCTCCAAGTTGCTGCTCAAAGGCTGCAGAAAAAATTCATCTATTGCTTATGAAAAGAGGTGAAATACATGACTATTTATAGGGCTTCTAAACCCTAACTCCTTATAGGACTCTTACTTAAGACTCCTACTTCTAAACAACTCCTAATAGGACTCTGTTAGAACCCTTGTAGATTCTAAACTTGGGGTTGATCGCTTTAGGGGATCGGCCTCCTTGGAACTCTATAGGGGTTCCTCCCTCCAAGTTGCTGCTCAAAGGCTGCAGAAAATATTCATCTATTGCTTATCAAAAGAGAAGGAATACATGACTATTTATAGGGCTTCTAAACCCTAACTCCTAATAGGACTCCTACTTAAGACTCTTACTTCTAACCAACTCCTAATAGGACTCCTACTCAAGACTCCTACTCAAGACTCCTATTCCCTTACAACACCTAATTCTTCTCTAAGAAAAAACCTCCTATATGAATGTCCCTCTCAATTAGGACTCTCCTAACTAGAGTCCTAACATAATATCCCTCTCAATTAGGACTCTTCTAGCTAGAGTCCTAACAGAATGTCCCTCTCAATTAGGACTCTCTTAGCTAAAGTCCTAACAGTTTTACATGAATGTCCCTCTCAATTAGGACTCTCCTAGCTAGAGTCCTAACAAACCCGCCCTCTTCAAATCAGCCTTATCCTCGAGGCTGACGATTCATGAATTTTGAGAATTTGATCTTCAAGTCATCATAGTTCTCTAAAGTGGCATCTTCTGTTAGTAGGTTTGCCCACTATATTAGCAATTCAGTAGTGGATCGTCGTCGTCGAGTCATAATCCGTCGATCAATAATGGCACTTGGCTGAGTCTGAAGTCCTCCTTGGGTAGTCATATTTGGTGGGTGGCTTTGGGCGACCTCCAGGCACATATTTACAACTTCTGTCTGGCCGTCGGTTTGTGAGCGATATGCCATACTCCTTTTCAATTTAGTACTCTTATAGTGTAATTCTTTTGAGTCCCAATTGTAATGAGCTACGGAGCTTGGTGCTTCCTCCAATTTTTTTATAATCTTACTAGTCTCTGAATCTTCCTGCCATTCCATCTTAATATCCTCAAGGAAGTCGCTGGTCGGAAGTGAAATGGCCAAAACTTCAGCTTGCTCGGGTAGCTGCGAAAGCGCATCTGCAATAACATTCTCTTTCCCCTTTTTGTAAGTTATTTCATAATCAAATCCAAGAAGTTTTGTTACCCAGTTTTGCTGCTCAGGGGATGATATCTTTCGCTCCAAAAAGTACTGGAGGCTTTTATGGTCGGGTTTAATTTGAAATCGTTGACCAATCAAGTAGGGTCTCCACCTCGTTGCTGCGCGCACAATGGCGAGCATCTCCTTATCATATGTTGACTTATTTTGATGGAAGGGAGATACTGCCTTGCTAGTGTATGCGAGTGGTCGACCATCTTGCATGAGAATTGCTCCAATTCCGACTCCAGATGCGTCAGCCTCAATAATGAAGGGTCGGTTGAAATCTGGTAGTGTTAGCACCGGCGTCGTCGTCATGGCTGCCTTAAGTTTGTCAAAGGCAACGGAGGCTCTGTCCGACCATTGGAAAACATCTTTTTTCAGAAAGGAAGTAAGTGGTGCACTGATCTCTCCATAGTTTTTCACGAACTTGCAGTAGTAGCCTGTTAAACCCAGAAAGCCATGTAGCAATTTTTTGTTCCTCGGGGTCAGCCAATTTTGCATTGCTCCAATTTTGAAGGGGTCTACTGCCACACCTTCCTCTGATATGATATGCCCAAGATATTCCACCTTCTTTTGAAGAAAGCAAAAATTCATAGTGGTTATTGTGTGTTCAAAAGGTGGTTTTCGGTATGTCTTCTTCGCATACTTGTATTTGATGATACCCGGATCGAAGGTCCAGCTTTGTGAAGATTTGTGCTCCCTTTCATCTTGCAACTCATCTACTACTGGAATAGGGTATTTATCCTTGATGGTTATGCCATTGAGAGTTCGGTAATCAACACATAATCGCCATATTCCATCCTTCTTTCGTATGAGGAGCAACGGTGAAGAGTAGGGGCTACAACATGGCCGAATAACTCCTGTTTTGAGCATCACTTTTACAATCCTTTCTATTTCATCCTTCTGGAGATGTGGATACTGATATGGCTGAGCATTTTCTGGAGATTGGCCTGGAAGAATCGTTATACAATGATCATGCCGACGGGTAAGAGGTAGGTTGCGTAGTTCGTCAAATATATCTGAAAATTCAGCAAGCAAAGGAAGTAGATTTGGATCTTCCAATTCTGTTGGCTCTCCCTTAGTTTGCTGCTCAAGTTGCACCAAAAAGCCACTGCATGCTTTATGCAAAACCTTCTTCACACCTTCTTCATTTGCTGTGTGCAAATCATCATTACGTCGCCCCCACGTTTCCCGTGCATTATCACCTATTTCTCCTTACAGTAAAATTTCATAATTAGTTTCATAAAATTCCAAGAAAAATCACCTAATGTTGTCAACCATTTAATTCTGAGCATGGCCTCATGATCATCAAGAGGGAGAAGGAAGAAATCTGCAATTATCTCTTGGTCCTACAGCAATAGTTTCTCCTGCGGGCGCCTATGATCACACTTCAAAATCCATATGTCGGTGACCTTAACATCAAACCTGCAACGATTCTCGATAGGTAATGCCATTCGGATAGCAACCTTACTATTTAGGATATTATTAGTGCTGCCCGTGTCGATGAAAACAATGATCAGTTGTTGTTTGAGAAGGCCTCCAACTTTCATCATTTGCGGGTTTGAGTAGCCGGCTAGTGCATGTACCGTCACTTCGATCGGTTGTGGCTCTTCTTCTGCATCTTCTTCTTTATGTTCAATGCTCTCTTCTGGATGTTCAATGACCTCTTCTTCTACTGGTTCAATGATAAAAAGTCTCCCTTTACTACAGCGATGCTCATGGCTCCACGGCTCGTCGCAATGCCAACATAACCCCTTCGCGGATCGCTCCTGAAGCTCTTCTCTTGTCAACCTTTTGTTGAATCTCGGATTTTGATGATAAAATCAATTGATGGGTTATTTGATCTAATCCATATTATTGAGTTAAGTGTGCAGGATTAACTACGATAACCAGAAAACACAAAGCGAGAATACCGGAGTCAAGTTCGATGGACGTTTAAGAGTCCGAAGAATCGTCGGAGATGCTGCCAGAACCAACCGAGAAGAAATCGGGAACCTGTCGGAATTTTCGGAAGTTCGCCGAAGAGATCGTTGGAGGTTCACGGAGATCACCGAGAAGGCTCGGCTACTCATTAAAGTCATCACAAGTTCGGGAGCTTGCTAGAAGCCCGTCGGCAGAAAGTTCGTCGGAAAGCTCGCCAGAACAAGACTCGACGTTCGCGGTTGAAAATTTGCTTAGGATGTGTTTTGGTTATGTAGTCCACTTGTAATTAGGATTAGGATTAAGAGATAATCCTATATCCTGGTTAGGGGCCAACTGGGCCCAAAGTCAGAGTTGGTTTAGGCTAAACCAGCGAACTAGAGAGCCAAGATTGAAGCCCAACTAGTGGCTGAAAACACTGTAGTCGGGCTGAAAACACTGTAGGCGGTGGCACCGCCCAGCACCCGAGTGCTGGGCGGTGACACCTCCTTGGCTGGGCGGTTGCACCGTCCAGCACCCGAGCGCTGGGCGGTGGCACCGCCTGGCTGGGCGGTGGAACCGCCAGCACCGGGAACCCTAAGAGAATTCAAATTTTGGAGCCCAAAATTTGAATCCTCTTGAGGCCTATAAATACCCCTCAAATCTCAGCTGAGGTTACAACTTTTGAGAAGCATTTTGATTGAGAGAAAAGTCTTAGAAAGTCTTAGCAAGTCTTGTTTTCAATTTGCTAGAGAGTTCTCCTCCTTCTTTCTTATTGAAAATTTGTAAGAGGTTGAGCTGCTTGTAAAAGGTTGTAAGAGGGGTGTTTACCCTTCCATTTCAAGAGACTTGCTAGTGGAAGGTGGGAGCCTCATCGAAGAGGGGCCTCGCAAGTGGAGTAGGTCATTTGACCGAACCACTCTAAAAATCGGCGTAATCTCTGGTTTGCTTTTTATTATTGTCATTTACATTACTGCAAATCTTCTTACTGCTTTAGTTCCTTATTACTCTTGCTGCGCAACTTTAAGAATACGCCTTCAAGTTAAATTTCTCAAGTTTCATTCTTAACGTACGAAAGATTTTGTTAAAATCGAAGTTTTAATCCGCTGCACTAATTCACCCCCCCCTCTTAGTGCCGCTCCGATCCTAACAAGTGGTATCAGAGCAAGGTTATCTCTCATATTTGGTTTAATACCCAAGAGAGATGGCTTACTCCGGCATGCAAGAGGGCCATTCTATTGCACGACCACCTTTGTTTAATGGGTCGGATTACACATATTGGAAGACTCGCATGAGAATCTTCCTCATTTCTATGGACTTTGAGCTTTGGTCTATTGTCGAGAATGGATTTCAAAAATCTTCTCTTCCGATGAGCGAATGGAATGAATCGGAGAAGAAGGTTTTTGCTTTAAATGCAAAGGCTATGAATGCCTTGTTTTGTGCACTAGACAAAAACGAATTTAATCGTGTTTCAATGTGTGATTCGGCTTTTGATATTTGGAGAACTCTTGAGGTCACTCATGAAGGCACTAGCCGAGTGAAAGAGTCCAAAATCAACATCCTTGTGCACTCTTACGAACTTTTCCGAATGAAACCAAGTGAGTCCATCGGAGACATGTACACCCGGTTTACGGATGTCATCAATGGACTCAAAGCTCTTGGTAAAGATTTTACTAACTTTGAACTAGTAACTAAAATCTTAAGATCCCTCCCTAAAAGTTGGGATCCAAAAGTTACGGCCATTCAAGAGGCCAAAGACCTTAAAGCATTCCCTCTTGAAGAACTCATTGGGTCTCTAATGACCTACGAAATGACATGTCAAGCTCATGACGAGCTCGAGAACCCCCTTCCAAAGAACAGGAAGGATATGGCACTCAAATCATAAGAAGACCACTTGAAAGGAACATCAAGTGATGAGGACAGTGACAATGACATTGCACTTTTGACTCAAAAGTTTAAAAAATATTTAAGAAAGAACAGATTTAAAAATAATACAAAAAATAAATTTGAACAAAAGAAGGACCAAGTGATTTGCTATGAATGCAAAAAACCGGGACACTACAAGAACGATTGTCCTCAAGCCAAAAAGAGGACATCAAAGAAGAAGGCGTTCAAGGCAACGTGGGATGATTCAAGCGCATCCGAAGAAGAGGAGTCCAACACCGAGCAAGTTGCTCATTACGCGCTAATGGCTTTAGGAGAAGAGGTATGTGATTTACTTAATGAAGATTTATCTTTTGAAGAACTCTCTATCGCTTTTCATGAATTATTTGATGAATGTAGAACTGTTAGCAAGAAGTTAAGTATCTTAAAGAAAGAGCATGCTTTGCTACAAGATAAGTTTGATAATATTCAAACTCCTCCATGCTCTAAGTGTGAGCATTTAGAAGCAATAAAAAATGAAAATTTGCTTCTTAAAGAAACCTTAAACAAGTTTAAGGTTGGTAGCAAAGGATTAGATATGATCCTTGCACACAAGGGTCACATCGCAAATAGAAATGGAATTGGATTTGTAAAAGGATTACATCAAAATCCTACCACTTTCATAAAAGGACCTACATTACATGTTTCCTCTTATATGCAATGCAACTTCTGTTGCAAATCCGGACATATTGCCTACAAATGTCCTTTTAGGAAAATGAGTTCACAAAAATTAATATGGGTTCCTAAAGGAACTATAAAGGATTCGATAATAAATAACAAAGTTAGTGGGTCAATTTTTGAGGCACCCAAAATCAAATGGGTACCTAAAAATCATCCTCTTTTGTAGAAAAACCCACAAGCTAGGAGCAAGAGATGGTATCTCGATAGTGGATGCTCAAGACATATGACTGGAGATCCATCTCATTTCTCTATGCTCACTAGCAAAGAAGAAGGGTACGTCACCTTCGGAGACAACAACAAAGGCAAAATCATTGGCAAGGGAACTATTGGTAACAAATTTAGTTTTTCCATTGATGATGTTTTACTAGTTGATGGATTGAAACACAATCTCTTAAGTATAAGTCAACTATGCGATAAAGGTTATATCGTTAGGTTTGAATCAAATATGTGCATTATTGAAAAACCAAATCATAACATGACTATGATTGCTTTAAAACAAAATAATGTCTATACCATCAATCATGATGAACTAAGTAATGAAATGTGCTTCTCCGTCGTAAATGATGATGCTTGGCTTTGGCATAGGAGATTAGGCCATGCAAGCATGAAAACAATATCTAAGATCTCATCTCAAGAATTAGTACGAGGAATTCCAAATTTAAAGTTTATTAAGGACAAAGTATGCGATGCATGTCAACTAGGCAAACAAATAAAAACAAGCTTCAAACCAAAAAATCAAATTAGCACTACTAGACCATTACAATTGATCCATTTGGACTTATTTGGACCAATTGATACAACAAGTCTAGGTGGAAGCAAATATGCTTTTGTGATTGTGGATGACTACTCTAGATACACTTGGACCTATTTCTTAGCTCACAAAAGTGATTGCTTCAAGTGTTTCTCTAAATTTTGTAAACTCACTCAAAACGAAAAAGGCTTCATGATTTCATCAATTCGGAGTGATCACGGTGGTGAATTCCAAAACCGTGACTTTCAAAATTTTTGCGAAAGTAATGGGTACAATCACAACTTCTCAACTCCAAGAAATCCTCAACAAAATGGAGTAGTTGAAAGGAAAAATAGAAACCTACAAGAAATGGCAAGAACTATGTTGAATGAACAAAGTTTACCTAAGTACTTTTGGGCCGAAGCTGTAAATACGGCTTGCTACATCATGAATAGAGTCCTAATAAGACCATCCTTATCCAAAACTCCCTATGAATTATGGAATAACAAAAAACCAAACATCTCCTATTTTAAAGTTTTTGGTTGTAAATGCTTTATTTTAAATGAAAGGGATGCTTTAGGAAAATTTGATGCTAAATCCGATGAAGGCATCTTTCTTGGTTACTCTTCCGTTTCTAAAGCTTTTCGGGTTTTTAATAAAAGAACTTTAGTAATTGAAGAGTCTATTCATGTAGTTTTTAATGAAATTTCTGATTTAAAGAAAAATGATTTTGATGATGATCTTGGTTTTGATAATTTGAATTTAAATGAACCGTCTCCTCAAAATAGCCATTTGAATGCATCTTCTTCCGAAATTTCTTTACCAAAAGAATGGAAGTATGTAGATGCTCATCCAAAAGAGCAAATTATAGGAGATACATCAAAAGGGGTTCAAACTCGTTCTTCTTTCAAAAATTTTTGTGCTAACGCCGCCTTCCTTTCTCAAATTGAACCTAAATGCATTGACGAAGCCTTAAAAGATGATTTTTGGATCATTGCAATGCAAGAAGAATTGAACCAATTTGAGAGGAATGAGGTATGGAAGCTTGTTCCTAGACCAAGTGACCACTTAGTCATAGGTACTAAGTGGGTCTTTAGAAACAAGCAAGACGAAAATGGTATTGTGGTTAGAAACAAGGCTAGATTAGTGGCCAAAGGTTTCAACCAAGAAGAAGGTATCGATTACGAAGAAACCTTCGCTCCCGTGGCTCGATTAGAAGCCATAAGGATGCTCCTTGCCTATGCTAGTAGTAATAATTTTAAACTATTTCAAATGGATGTTAAAAGTGCTTTCTTGAATGGTTTTATTTCCGAAGAAGTATTTGTCGAACAACCTCCCGGATTTGAAAATTCTCTTCTTCCTAATCATGTATTCAAATTGACTAAAGCTCTCTATGGCTTAAAACAAGCTCCTAGAGCTTGGTATGAAAGGCTTAGTTCCTTTCTTATTTTAAATAATTTTACCAAAGGCAAGGTTGATACTACATTGTTTATTAAACATTTTGAAAATAATTTTCTTATTGTGCAAATTTATGTTGACGATATTGTGTTTGGCTCTTCGGATGAATCACTATGTGAATCATTTGCCAAATGTATGAGTCTTGAATTTGAAATGAGTTTAATGGGTGAATTAACTTTCTTTTTGGGATTACAAATCAAACAACTTAGTGATGGTATATTTCTTAACCAATCCAAATATACATTAGAATTGTTAAAACGATTTAACATGGATAATTCAAAAGCAATAAACACCCCTATGAGTACTGCGACTAAGTTAGATATGGATGAAAATGGTGAAAGTTTCGATCAAAAAACATATAGGGGAATGATAGGTAGTCTACTCTACCTCACTGCGACTAGACCGGATATTATGTTTAGTGTAGGACTTTGTGCTAGGTTTCAATCTAATCCTAAATTATCTCATCTTAAGAGTGTTAAAAGAATATTTAGGTATCTTAAAGGAACTTCAAATTTAGGATTGTGGTATCCAAAATCTGAAAATTTTGATTTAATAGCCTATGCGGATGCCGATTTTGGCGGATGCAGAATAGATAGAAAAAGTACATCCGGAACATGCCAATTTTTAGGACATGCACTTGTTTCTTGGACTTCCAAGAAACAAAATTCAGTTGCACTATCTACGGCAGAAGCCGAATACATAGCTGCAAGTGCATGTTGTGCACAAGTCATTTGGATGAAAAATACATTAGAAGACTATGGAATTCACTTTAAAAATATTCCCATAAAATGTGATAATACTAGTGCCATATGTCTTACTAAAAATCCAATTCAGCATTCTAGAACTAAGCACATCGACGTTAGGCATCATTTCATACGCGATCATGTCCTTAACAATAATATTGTTCTAGAATTCATTGACACAAAGCATCAATTAGCGGATATATTCACAAAAGCCTTGAATGAAGACCAATTTGAATTCATTAGAAGGGAATTAGGTATGTTAAATTGTCCCTAAACAATAAACTTGTTTGATTGGATTTTCCGTAAAGTTTTTCATCTTCTTTCCATCTCTCATTCCATATGACATGTTGTGAAATCTCGAAATCGACTTTGATGACTTGATAATGAATTTCAAGTTAGCGATTTGATTTAAATAAGTTTTATCTAAATCATAATCTTGATCTTGCAAAATTGGAATCACAAATAATATCTTTTGGCATTCATGAATTGATACTTACAAATATGAAAGTATTGGCATTCATGACTTGAATTTGATTGAAACATTGTATGCTTAAATTAATCATTCTCCTATGTTTCAAAAATTCTTTAAATGCCTTATGTGATGATTAAAAAGTAATGTTGAGATTTTCATGAATTTGACGATTTGAATGAGTTTGTATTCGAATTATGATCTTGACTTCGTGAAATTACTACTTGAATTTTTTTTATCCCAATCTCTCTCTTATACATCTACAATTTCTGTTATTCATAGGAAGAAGAGATTAGATAATATGAATGCATGCTGAATTTTCCTCTAAAATGAACTCTGCGTAAATATTTTTGCATACTTAATTTTCAATGATAAAATCGTTGTATGACAAAATATGTGCTTCAAGTCTCATTTTCCTTTTTGTTGATGACAAAGGGGGAGAAAAGTGATGACTTATATCATTCTTAATAGCATGACAAAATATGAATTGCAAAATCCTTGAGAAAAGTGATCGATCGATGATTATCTTATATGCCTTGCAAAATCCTTGAAAATATTGTAAGATTGATTGATCATATTGAATGCATGTCTAAAATGTATAATCATGCAATTCAAGTTGAAAATCTTTATCGCTTGTCATAGTAAAATTTGTCTCTTATCTTTCGACTTGAAAAAGATTTTCATCAAAGTTTCGCATTTACATTATGCTTAATGAGAATAACGATAAGTTCTACGGTTAGAGCTTATAGGTTTATACTTGAATTCAATGATGAAATTCAAGTGTTTTATCTTCTCATAATATGGCATATAGATAGGGGGAGTTACGTTTAACTCCGTCATCAATTGATTGTCATCATCAAAAAGGGGGAGATTGTTGAATCTCGGATTTTGATGATAAAATCAATTGATGGGTTATTTGATCTAATCCATATTATTGAGTTAAGTGTGCAGGATTAACTACGATAACCAGAAAACACAAAGCGAGAATACCGGAGTCAAGTTCGATGGACGTTTAAGAGTCCGAAGAATCGTCGGAGATGCTGCCAGAACCAACCGAGAAGAAATCGGGAACCTGTCGGAATTTTCGGAAGTTCGCCGAAGAGATCGTTGGAGGTTCACGGAGATCACCGAGAAGGCTCGGCTACTCATTAAAGTCATCACAAGTTCGGGAGCTTGCTAGAAGCCCGTCGGCAGAAAGTTCGTCGGAAAGCTCGCCAGAACAAGACTCGACGTTCGCGGTTGAAAATTTGCTTAGGATGTGTTTTGGTTATGTAGTCCACTTGTAATTAGGATTAGGATTAAGAGATAATCCTATATCCTGGTTAGGGGCCAACTGGGCCCAAAGTCAGAGTTGGTTTAGGCTAAACCAGCGAACTAGAGAGCCAAGATTGAAGCCCAACTAGTGGCTGAAAACACTGTAGTCGGGCTGAAAACACTGTAGGCGGTGGCACCGCCCAGCACCCGAGTGCTGGGCGGTGACACCTCCTTGGCTGGGCGGTTGCACCGTCCAGCACCCGAGCGCTGGGCGGTGGCACCGCCTGGCTGGGCGGTGGAACCGCCAGCACCGGGAACCCTAAGAGAATTCAAATTTTGGAGCCCAAAATTTGAATCCTCTTGAGGCCTATAAATACCCCTCAAATCTCAGCTGAGGTTACAACTTTTGAGAAGCATTTTGATTGAGAGAAAAGTCTTAGAAAGTCTTAGCAAGTCTTGTTTTCAATTTGCTAGAGAGTTCTCCTCCTTCTTTCTTATTGAAAATTTGTAAGAGGTTGAGCTGCTTGTAAAAGGTTGTAAGAGGGGTGTTTACCCTTCCATTTCAAGAGACTTGCTAGTGGAAGGTGGGAGCCTCATCGAAGAGGGGCCTCGCAAGTGGAGTAGGTCATTTGACCGAACCACTCTAAAAATCGGCGTAATCTCTGGTTTGCTTTTTATTATTGTCATTTACATTACTGCAAATCTTCTTACTGCTTTAGTTCCTTATTACTCTTGCTGCGCAACTTTAAGAATACGCCTTCAAGTTAAATTTCTCAAGTTTCATTCTTAACGTACGAAAGATTTTGTTAAAATCGAAGTTTTAATCCGCTGCACTAATTCACCCCCCCCTCTTAGTGCCGCTCCGATCCTAACACCTTTTTGGTGCAGGGCCTCGGTCAACAGTAGGGGGGGCTAAGGGCTTCAATATTACTGGTTGAGGAGTGACCCTAGTCCTTCGAGCTTCATGGTTCAATTGTTCCTCTTGATGTCGTGCGAAAGAGATGGCTGCCATAAGCGTGTACTGTTGTCGCGCTTTAACTTCTCCTCGGATCTCCAGCTTCAAGCCCTCAATAAAGGTCCTCAATAGCTGTTTTTGAGACCAATCAAGAGTTTGATTAGATAATCTTTCAAAACTGGTTTGGTACTCCTGAATGGTGGAGGTTTGTCGGATCTTTGCTAGTTGTCCGTCAATATTCTCGTAATCGATTGGTCTGAAGCGGATCAGCAGTCCTTCTTTGAATTGTTGCCATGAAAGGACTCCATAAGTATGTTCAAACCAGTCAAACCACTGTATAGCATCCCCTTCAAGATATACAGCTGCAATTTTCACCATAGATGTATCCGCGGTTTTGTGGTACCGAAAATATCGCTCCGCGTGCAAGATCCAACCAATCGGGTCTCCTTCTTCCCATCTAGGGAAGTCCACCCTTATGCGTGGATAGTTGGGATTGATCATAGAGCCTCCCCTCCCTTGGAACTCATCTCTTCGGGCCTGGTGCGATTGGGCAAAGCTCTCTCCGTGATATGATTTTTTCGGGCTTAGTAGTCGGCCCAATCTGAGTTCGGTAAAGAGCGTCCGAATCTTATCCTCCATTCGCGCCTCCAAGGCTTCGAATTTAGCATCGATTACCTCCTTAGATGCCATAGTATATGCCTCCAAATCTATGATGTTAAGATCTCTCTTTTATTGTCAGGTTAAAGGCATGTATAGGTTGAGAGAAGTGATGGTCGAAAGGGTTGGTGGATCGGTGGATGTAGGCTACGATTTAGGCTTGTTTTGTGGCTGTTTTGGGTGCAGTTTGAGGGTGTGGTTTAGTGGAGTTTTAGGGCTGTAGATGAAAGTTTTGGATCTGTGGTAGATGGCAGCAAAGGTTTGAGAGAAATCAGTGGAAGTTGTAGCAAGTATGTGCTGTCTTGTAAGAGCAGAATTGTCATCGAAGAAACAGCGGTTTCTCGATGTAATTTCCACCAAAAACTTGAGAGAATTGAGGAGGGAATTGATAGCAAAATCACAGTTTATATGACAGCAAGGATGACTAATTTAATCAAGAAAATTTCGGCAGTATAATAGCAAGGAAATTGGTGCAAGTTGCGATAGCAGAATTCTCGTCGAAAAATTTCAGCAGTTTACGATGAAAATTTATAGCAACACAAAAATCGGTTTTAGAGTTGAATTCCTCAATAGATCAATCTTAGATGGAATCCAAGATGATCTATAAAGTGTATAAGAAATTTCATTCAAAAAAGATTGCAAATAGATGGGTTAAGGCAACAATATGCGGCTGAAATTTTCTGCAGCATAGATTTTTAAGTACAGCAGATTGGACGTAAAAGATCAGAAGTTTATATTGAGAATTTTTTGATGAAACCAAAGGGAAATCCACTATTAGGAAATGTCAAAGCTATCTTAAAAATTTCGTAGAGATTTGAATAGAAACAACATAGTATCAAGATCAAACAATCAGTGCTATGCGGCTGAAATTTTACGGTGCAGATTTTCAAGTATAGCAGATTAGATGTAAAATATCAATGGTTTATATTGAGAATTTTTTGACAAAACCAAAGAGAAATCTGCTGTTAGGAAGTGTCAAAGATGTCATAAAATTTCGTGGAGATTTGGATAGAAAAAACATAGTAGCAAGATCAAACAGACAGTGCTATACGGTTGGAATTCTGCAATGTATCTTTCGTCGTAGAGATGAAAACTTTATGACAAAAAGTTTATGCAGCAATATAGGAATAATTTTTTTGGGATTTTCAAATAAAGATAACTAAATTGCAGCAGCAGTAAGGTAGAAAACCAGAACCTGTTGCAATTCACGGGGAGATCAAAGGATGATCCGTGGTGGTGGAGATGATGGCGGAATTCGGCAATGATCTTTTAAGCAATTGTGGGAATTGCTTTGGACGGTTGTGGAGGGTTGATGGATGGCTGTGGAAGGGCAGCGAGATGCCAAGAACGCTGCTTTGATACCAAGTGATAGAACCCTTGCAGATTCTAAACTTGGGGTTGATCTCTTTAGGGGATCGGCCTCCTTGGAACTCTATAGGGGTTCCTCCCTCCAAGTTGCTACTCAAAGGCTGCAGAAAAGATTCATCTATTGCTTATCAAAAGAGAAGGAATACATGACTATTTATAGGGCTTCTAAACCCTAACTCCTAATAGGACTCCTACTTAAGACTCTTACTTCTAACCAACTCCTAATAGGACTCCTACTCAAGACTCCTATTCCCTTACAACTCCTAATTCTTCTCTAAGAAAAAACCTCCTATATGAATGTCCCTCTCAATTAGGACTCTCCTAACTAGAGTCCTAACATAATGTCCCTCTCAATTAGGACTCTTCTAGCTAGAGTGCTAACAGAATGTCCCTCTCAATTAGGACTCTCCTAGCTAAAGTCCTAACAGTTTTACATGAATGTCCCTCTCAATTAGGACTCTCCTAGCTAGAGTCCTAACAGACTCCTACTTCTAACCAACTCCTAATAGGACTCATACTCAAGACTCCTATTCCTTTACAACTCCTTATTCTTCTCTAAGAAATAACCTCCTAACCCTAGCCGGCCACTTCACCTCTTTAATAGGGGTCGGCTTAGGTAGGTTTTACATGAATGTCCCTCTCAATTAGGACTCTCCTAGCTAGAGTCCTAATAGAATGTCCCTCTTAATTAGGACTCTCCAAGCTAGAGTCCTAACAGTGGATCACCACTAGAGAGAAGGACGCTTGACCTCCTCCACCCTCTCCTAGAGATCTGTAAGGAAACACAGATATACAATCTCCCTAGGTAACACAATCTATTCTATACGCAGTTTGTTTCACGGATTATTGTGCATCAATCTTCGCACAATGACGAACATATTTTTAGAAAATTGCATACGTCTTGGATACAGTGATGCCTACGCCCGTGGAAGGGGCAAGCGAGGATGAGATCACTCACTATGTGAAGTATATAGATGATTCCACTCTTGCTCAATGTTACAAGTTGGGCTCTATGACTCCTGAGTTATAGAGATAGCATGAAAAGATGGATGTCAGATCCATTCTCCTACATGTCCGCAAACTATTTGAGGAACAAGTAAGGACTGAACGATATGAGATATCCAAGAGCCTCTTCTATGCTAGGATGACTGAGGGGACATCAGTTCAGAACCATGTCCTAAAGATGATTGAGTGGATAGAGAAACTCATAAGTCTAGGAATAGTCCTAAAGGATTACCTATGTGTGGATCTTGTACTTCAATCCCTACCAGATTCCTTTTCACAGTTCATAATGAATTTTAATATGAACAAGCTTAAGGTGACTCTCCCTGAGCTACTCAATATGTTGAGGGTGGTAAAGAGAACTATCAAGAAAGAGAAGCTAGTTCTCTATACTAGTGAGACAAAAAGAAAAGGAATACAGAAAAGTTCCTTAAGAATAGCAAGGGCAAGGGCAGACCGGGTAAAGCAAAGGTTGCTAAAAGAGACCCAACAAAGGACAAAGGCCAATACTTCTACTACGAAAAAGATGGGCACTAGAAGAGGAACTGCAAAGAGTACCATGCAAAGAGGGTGAAACAAAAGCTTGGAGAAGCTTCAGGTATATTCATGATTAGTCTTCATTTGTTAGTCTTATGATAAATACATGGGTATTGGATACCAATAGTGCTTATCATATTTACAATTTGTTGCAAGTTCTAGCAAGACCTAGGAGATTGGTGAGAGGCGATATGGACATCAAGATGACCAATGGAGCAAAAGTTGCTATAGTACCTATTGTCGAGGCCACCCTACATCTGCCTGATGGAGCTATTATTGCATTGGATGCATGCTATTTTGTTCCTTCTATCTCGGGAATGATGTTAACGAATTGTATGTATCCCGTACTTATCTGTTTTTTAAATGTAATGTACTCACAAGTAGTCTATTTTTTTTGTAAGTAAAAGTAAATGGATTAAGTATAAAGTTGGTACAAAATAGCTTTGTCTATACAAGCCATAGACTAAGGCTTGATATCTCTTAGAGTAGTTTAGGAGAGTGCATCCCGCCTCCAAAAGTGGAATGGTCTCACTCCACCAAACTCATCTCAAAGTGTAGTAAAAAAAAAATGTAATCATAACTACACATGCTATAGACTATGACTTCTTACTGTAGTCAGTAAATAAAATATAATGTCTAGAAATGCTTAGACTACTTGTGAGTACATCACATTATTAAAGCAAATAACTATAGGATACATATAATTCTTCAACATCATTCTTGAGATCATTAACGGATAACAAAATTGAATCTGATAGAAATATCTTTCTCTCTTCATATGAAGTGCTCCGTTTTCAGAGGCAGTCTCTGATGGAAGGATTCATTTGTATGTTGAAAGAGGTACTCTTTGATGCCAGCATTAAAGTACCCCATGTTAGTTCTATAAATATATCTCACATAAGTTTTGCATATGATCTTATTATTTTTCTTTAGAATGATTCTACTTTAGTGAGGAATTTAGCTACTATTCTGAAAGATTTTGTTATAGTTTCTAGCTTTCAGCTAAATTATGCGAAAAGTAAAGTCTATATGAGTCCTTGGATGGAAGATAAGGATTTTATTGCACATACTCTAGGGGTTAGTAAGGGAAGTCTGCCAATTCCTTATTTGGGTTTCCAACTCATATCCATAAGCATTCACAAAACCCACTATCAGGCTATCTTACAAAAAATAAAGAATATAATTTTCTACTAAAAAAATAAACTTCTTTCAAAATCAAGACAACTTGATCTCATCTGATTTGTGTTGTACTCTTATCCTATTTATGTTGGGAAATTTGTGGGGCAACATCACATGCACAGTGGAAGAAAATTAAAATCAAAATCCCTAATTTCTTAATTTCGTTGATGTATGAAGATTGGTGCGTAAAAACCGTGAAAATTAAAACTACGTATATAAAAGATTGTGTTATCTATAGAGATCGTATATCCCTGAATCCCAACCGATCTCTAGGAGAGGGTGAAGGAGGTCAAGTGTCCTCCTCTCTATTGGTGATCCACATAGCAGGGGTGCGACGATGCTCTTCAAACCTCCAAGCCTGCTATATGAGGAGGAGAAGGGGAGGAGAATAGGAGAGGTAACCCAAAAAGCTCTAGCCTATGAACCATTGGTTCCCTCCTATTTATAGAGGTCCCTATCAACTTAACTCTAATGGATCCTACCCTATTGGGTATTGGATCTCCATCCAACTACCCAAGCCATTTAGATTAATAGATATATATCAAATAATCTCTCATTGGCTCTTACTGGATCTCATCCATAGGATCCAATAATTCAGGGGCTTATTGGATATCCAATAAGATAGGGGCTCCGACGGATATCTCATATATGAACCTCTACTCTTCACAACACCTACCATATATATGTGACCCTCTAGGCCCAATATCGAGTTGGCAATGAGTGGCACTAGTCAGAACTATTTC